>NW_026967695.1:0-200415 GCF_028390025.1 Pseudophryne corroboree | reverse complement strand
GGGACGGCCTGCCTCATCGGATGATGTCTCAAATGATCTCCTTGACTCCGGAGGTTCGTCTGACACTGAGCTGGTGGCTACAGGACCAACAGTTGAGCAGGGGCCATCCCTTCTGGATCTCCAACTGTGTCCTCCTGACAATGGATGCCAGTCTTTTGGGCTGGGCCATGGTGTTGGAGCAACACTTTCTCCAGGGTCGGTGGACCAGGGAGGAATCTCTCCTCCTGATATACATTCTGGAATTGCAGGCAGTGTTCAATTAATTGACACTGGCCCTGCCTCTAGTACAGAACAGGCCTGTTCAAGTACAATCTGACAACGCCACCACGGTAGTGTACACAAATCATCAAGGCGGCACTCGAAACTGCATGGCAAAGCTGGAAGTATCAAAAATCCTCCGTTAGGTAGAAAGTCATCTGACAGCAATATCGGCAGTGTTCATTCCCGGAGTCCTCAACTAGGAAGCGGATTTCCTCAGTCGTCAGGACGTTCACGCTGGAGAGTGGAGAGGCCGCAGCAGAAATGTCTGCACTGGTGTCAGTAGGTGACTGAGGCAGGGATGACTGGGAGATAGTGGGTGACTGAAGCATGTATGAGTGGGAGATAGTGGGTGACTGAGGCCGGGGTGACTGGGAGATAGTGGGTGACAGGGAGATAGTGGGTTACTGAGGGAGGGGTGATAGGAAGGGGTTGGGTAAGTATGGGAAGAAAGTGGGTGACAGGTATAATAAATGACTAAGGCAGGGGTGATAGGGAGATAGTGGATGACTGTGGCAGGGGTGACAGGGACAGTAAGAGACTGAGGCAGGGGTGACAGGGATAGTGGCTGACTGAGGCAGGGGTGACTGGGAGATAGTGGGTGACTGAGGCAGGGTTGACAGGGATAGTGGGTGACTGAAGCAGGGGTGATAGGGTGACAGTGGGTGACTAAAGCAGGGGTGACTGGTATAGTGGGTGACTGAGGCAGGGATCGCAGATATAGTGGTTGACTGAGGCAGCGGTGACTGGGAGATAGTGGGTATCTGAGGCAGGGGTGACAGGGAAAGTGACAGAGTAGGGGGCAGGACATGAATGAATAGAAACTGAGGTGTCCATTATATAAAGAAATACAGTATGTGTGTCTGTGTGTATATCACACACACACTAGAGATGAGCGCCTGAAATTTTTCGGGTTTTGTGTTTTGGTTTTGGGTTCGGTTCCGCGGCCGTGTTTTGGGTTCGAACGCGTTTTGGCAAAACCTCACCGAATTTTTTTTGTCGGATTCGGGTGTGTTTTGGATTCGGGTGTTTTTTTCCAAAAACACTAAAAAACAGCTTAAATCATAGAATTTGGGGGTCATTTTGATCCCAAAGTATTATTAACCTCAAAAACCATAATTTACACTCATTTTCAGTCTATTCTGAATACCTCACACCTCACAATATTATTTTTAGTCCTAAAATTTGCACCGAGGTCGCTGTGTGAGTAAGATAAGCGACCCTAGTGGCCGACACAAACACCGGGCCCATCTAGGAGTGGCACTGCAGTGTCACGCAGGATGTCCCTTCCAAAAAACCCTCCCCAAACAGCACATGACGCAAAGAAAAAAAGAGGCGCAATGAGGTAGCTGTGTGAGTAAGATCAGCGACCCTAGTTGCCGACACAAACACCGGGCCCATCTAGGAGTGGCACTGCAGTGTCACGCAGGATGGCCCTTCCAAAAAACCCTCCCCAAACAGCACATGACGCAAAGAAAAAAAGAGGCGCAATGAGGTAGCTGTGTGAGTAAGATTAGCGACCCTAGTGGCCGACACAAACACCGGGCCCATCTAGGAGTGGCACTGCAGTGTCACGCAGGATGTCCCTTCCAAAAAACCCTCCCCAATCAGCACATGATGCAAAGAAAAAGAAAAGAAAAAAGAGGTGCAAGATGGAATTGTCCTTGGGCCCTCCCACCCACCCTTATGTTGTATAAACAAAACAGGACATGCACACTTTAACCAACCCATCATTTCAGTGACAGGGTCTGCCACACGACTGTGACTGATATGACGGGTTGGTTTGGACCCCCCCCAAAAAAGAAGCAATTAATCTCTCCTTGCACAAACTGGCTCTACAGAGGCAAGATGTCCACCTCATCTTCACCCTCCGATATATCACCGTGTACATCCCCCTCCTCACAGATTATCAATTCGTCCCCACTGGAATCCACCATCTCAGCTCCCTGTGTACTTTGTGGAGGCAATTGCTGCTGGTCAATGTCTCCGCGGAGGAATTGATTATAATTCATTTTAATGAACATCATCTTCTCCACATTTTCTGGATGTAACCTCGTACGCCGATTGCTGACAAGGTGAGCGGCGGCACTAAACACTCTTTCGGAGTACACACTTGTGGGAGGGCAACTTAGGTAGAATAAAGCCAGTTTGTGCAAGGGCCTCCAAATTGCCTCTTTTTCCTGCCAGTATAAGTACGGACTGTGTGACGTGCCTACTTGGATGCGGTCACTCATATAATCCTCCACCATTCTATCAATGTTGAGAGAATCATATGCAGTGACAGTAGACGACATGTCCGTAATCGTTGTCAGGTCCTTCAGTCCGGACCAGATGTCAGCATCAGCAGTCGCTCCAGACTGCCCTGCATCACCGCCAGCGGGTGGGCTCGGAATTCTGAGCCTTTTCCTCGCACCCCCAGTTGCGGGAGAATGTGAAGGAGGAGATGTTGACAGGTCGCGTTCCGCTTGACTTGACAATTTTGTCACCAGCAGGTCTTTCAACCCCAGCAGACCTGTGTCTGCCGGAAAGAGAGATCCAAGGTAGGCTTTAAATCTAGGATCGAGCACGGTGGCCAAAATGTAGTGCTCTGATTTCAACAGATTGACCACCCGTGAATCCTTGTTAAGCGAATTAAGGGCTGCATCCACAAGTCCCACATGCCTAGCGGAATCGCTCCCTTTTAGCTCCTCCTTCAATGCCTCCAGCTTCTTCTGCAAAAGCCTGATGAGGGGAATGACCTGACTCAGGCTGGCAGTGTCTGAACTGACTTCACGTGTGGCAAGTTCAAAGGGCATCAGAACCTTGCACAACGTTGAAATCATTCTCCACTGCACTTGAGACAGGTGCATTCCACCTACTATATCGTGCTCAATTGTATAGGCTTGAATGGCCTTTTGCTGCTCCTCCAACCTCTGAAGCATATAGAGGGTTGAATTCCACCTCGTTACCACTTCTTGCTTCAGATGATGGCAGGGCAGGTTCAGTAGTTTTTGGTGGTGCTCCAGTCTTCTGTACGTGGTGCCTGTACGCCGAAAGTGTCCCGCAATTTTTCTGGCCACCGACAGCATCTCTTGCACGCCCCTGTCGTTTTTTAAAAAATTCTGCACCACCAAATTCAAGGTATGTGCAAAACATGGGACGTGCTGGAATTTGCCCATATTTAATGCACACACAATATTGCTGGCGTTGTCCGATGCCACAAATCCACAGGAGAGTCCAATTGGGGTAAGCCATTCCGCGATGATCTTCCTCAGTTGCCGTAAGAGGTTTTCAGCTGTGTGCGTATTCTGGAAAGCGGTGATACAAAGCGTAGCCTGCCTAGGAAAGAGTTGGCGTTTGCGAGATGCTGCTACTGGTGCCGCCGCTGCTGTTCTTGCGGCGGGAGTCCATACATCTACCCAGTGGGCTGTCACAGTCATATAGTCCTGACCCTGCCCTGCTCCACTTGTCCACATGTCCGTGGTTAAGTGGACATTGGGTACAACTGCATTTTTTAGGACACTGGTGAGTCTTTTTCTGACGTCCGTGTACATTCTCGGTATCGCCTGCCTAGAGAAGTGGAACCTAGATGGTATTTGGTAACGGGGGCACACTGCCTCAATAAATTGTCTAGTTCCCTGTGAACTAACGGCGGATACCGGACGCACGTCTAACACCAACATAGTTGTCAAGGACTCAGTTATCCGCTTTGCAGTAGGATGACTGCTGTGATATTTCATCTTCCTCGCAAAGGACTGTTGAACAGTCAATTGCTTACTGGAAGTAGTACAAGTGGGCTTACGACTTCCCCTCTGGGATGACCATCGACTCCCAGCGGCAACAACAGCAGCGCCAGCAGCAGTAGGCGTTACACGCAAGGATGCATCGGAGGAATCCCAGGCAGGAGAGGACTCGTCAGAATTGCCAGTGACATGGCCTGCAGGACTATTGGCATTCCTGGGGAAGGAGGAAATTGACACTGAGGGAGTTGGTGGGGTGGTTTGCGTGAGCTTGGTTACAAGAGGAAGGGATTTACTGGTCAGTGGACTGCTTCCGCTGTCACCCAAAGTTTTTGAACTTGTCACTGACTTATTATGAATGCGCTGCAGGTGATGTATAAGGGAGGATGTTCCGAGGTGGTTAACGTCCTTACCCCTACTTATTACAGCTTGACAAAGGGAACACACGGCTTGACACCTGTTGTCCGCATTTCTGGTGAAATACCTCCACACCGAAGAGCTGATTTTTTTGGTATTTTCACCTGGCATGTCAACGGCCATATTCCTCCCACGGACAACAGGTGTCTCCCCGGGTGCCTGACTTAAACAAACCACCTCACCATCAGAATCCTCCTGGTCAATTTCCTCCCCAGCGCCAGCAACACCCATATCCTCCTCATCCTGGTGTACTTCAACACTGACATCTTCAATCTGACTATCAGGAACTGGACTGCAGGGGGCGTGCAAATGGTGGAAGGCGCATGCTCTTCACGTCCAGTGTTGGGAAGGTCAGGCATCGCAACCGACACAATTGGACTCTCCTTGTGGATTTGGGATTTCAAAGAACGCACAGTTCTTTGCGGTGCTTTTGCCAGCTTGAGTCTTTTCAGTTTTCTAGCGAGAGGCTGAGTGCTTCCATCCTCATGTGAAGCTGAACCACTAGCCATGAACATAGGCCAGGGCCTCAGCCGTTCCTTGCCACTCCGTGTGGTAAATGGCATATTGGCAAGTTTACGCTTCTCCTCCGACAATTTTATTTTAGGTTTTGGAGTCCTTTTTTTACTGATATTTGGTGTTTTGGTTTTGACATGCTCTGTACTATGCCATTGGGCATCGGCCTTGGCAGACGACGTTGCTGGCATTTCATCGTCTCGGCCATGACTAGTGGCAGCAGCTTCAGCACGAGGTGGAAGTGGATCTTGATCTTTCCCTAATTTTGGAACCTCAACATTTTTGTTCTCCATATTTTAATAGGCACAACTAAAAGGCACCTCAGGTAAACAATGGAGATGGATGGATTGGATACTAGTATACAATTATGGACGGGCTGCCGAGTGCCGACACAGAGGTAGCCACAGCCGTGAACTACCGCACTGTACTGTGTCTGCTGCTAATATAGACTGGTTGATAAAGAGATAGTATACTCGTAACTAGTATGTATGTATAAAGAAAGAAAAAAAAACCACGGTTAGGTGGTATATACAATTATGGACGGGCTGCCGAGTGCCGACACAGAGGTAGCCACAGCCGTGAACTACCGCACTGTACTGTGTCTGCTGCTAATATATAGACTGGTTGATAAAGAGATAGTATACTCGTAACTAGTATGTATGTATAAAGAAAGAAAAAAAAACCACGGTTAGGTGGTATATACAATTATGGACGGGCTGCCGAGTGCCGACACAGAGGTAGCCACAGCCGTGAACTACCGCACTGTACTGTGTCTGCTGCTAATATATAGACTGGTTGATAAAGAGATAGTATACTCGTAACTAGTATGTATGTATAAAGAAAGAAAAAAAAACCACGGTTAGGTGGTATATACAATTATGGACGGGCTGCCGAGTGCCGACACAGAGGTAGCCACAGCCGTGAACTACCGCACTGTACTGTGTCTGCTGCTAATATATAGACTGGTTGATAAAGAGATAGTATACTCGTAACTAGTATGTATGTATAAAGAAAGAAAAAAAAACCACGGTTAGGTGGTATATACAATTATGGACGGGCTGCCGAGTGCCGACACAGAGGTAGCCACAGCCGTGAACTACCGCACTGTACTGTGTCTGCTGCTAATATATAGACTGGTTGATAAAGAGATAGTATACTCGTAACTAGTATGTATGTATAAAGAAAGAAAAAAAAACCACGGTTAGGTGGTATATACAATTATGGACAGGCTGCCGAGTGCCGACACAGAGGTAGCCACAGCCGTGAACTACCGCACTGTACTGTGTCTGCTGCTAATATATAGACTGGTTGATAAAGAGATAGTATACTCGTAACTAGTATGTATGTATAAAGAAAGAAAAAAAAACCACGGTTAGGTGGTATATACAATTATGGACGGGCTGCCGAGTGCCGACACAGAGGTAGCCACAGCCGTGAACTACCGCACTGTACTGTGTCTGCTGCTAATATATAGACTGGTTGATAAAGAGATAGTATACTCGTAACTAGTATGTATGTATAAAGAAAGAAAAAAAAACCACGGTTAGGTGGTATATACAATTATGGACGGGCTGCCGAGTGCCGACACAGAGGTAGCCACAGCCGTGAACTACCGCACTGTACTGTGTCTGCTGCTAATATATAGACTGGTTGATAAAGAGATAGTATACTCGTAACTAGTATGTATGTATAAAGAAAGAAAAAAAAACCACGGTTAGGTGGTATATACAATTATGGACGGGCTGCCGAGTGCCGACACAGAGGTAGCCACAGCCGTGAACTACCGCACTGTACTGTGTCTGCTGCTAATATAGACTGGTTGATAAAGAGATAGTATACTCGTAACTAGTATGTATGTATAAAGAATGAAAAAAAAACCACGGTTAGGTGGTATATACAATTATGGACGGGCTGCCGAGTGCCGACACAGAGGTAGCCACAGCCGTGAACTACCGCACTGTACTGTGTCTGCTGCTAATATATAGACTGGTTGATAAAGAGATAGTATACTCGTAACTAGTATGTATGTATAAAGAAAGAAAAAAAAACCACGGTTAGGTGGTATATACAATTATGGACGGGCTGCCGAGTGCCGACACAGAGGTAGCCACAGCCGTGAACTACCGCACTGTACTGTGTCTGCTGCTAATATATAGTCTGGTTGATAAAGAGATAGTATACTCGTAACTAGTATGTATGTATAAAGAAAGAAAAAAAAACCACGGTTAGGTGGTATATACAATTATGGACGGGCTGCCGAGTGCCGACACAGAGGTAGCCACAGCCGTGAACTACCGCACTGTACTGTGTCTGCTGCTAATATAGACTGGTTGATAAAGAGATAGTATACTCGTAACTAGTATGTATGTATAAAGAATGAAAAAAAAACCACGGTT
The DNA here is from genome assembly GCF_028390025.1 of Pseudophryne corroboree. NCBI lineage: Eukaryota > Metazoa > Chordata > Amphibia > Anura > Myobatrachidae > Pseudophryne > Pseudophryne corroboree. Next base: position 193,112 of record NW_026967695.1, on the reverse strand, counting down.
AGGTGGTATATACAATTATGGACGGGCTGCCGAGTGCCGACACAGAGGTAGCCACAGCCGTGAACTACCGCACTGTACTGTGTCTGCTGCTAATATATAGACTGGTTGATAAAGAGATAGTATACTCGTAACTAGTATGTATGTATAAAGAAAGAAAAAAAAACCACGGTTAGGTGGTATATACAATTATGGACGGGCTGCCGAGTGCCGACACAGAGGTAGCCACAGCCGTGAACTACCGCACTGTACTGTGTCTGCTGCTAATATAGACTGGTTGATAAAGAGATAGTATACTACTAATATTATATACTGGTGGTCAGGTCACTGGTCACTAGTCACACTGGCAGTGGCACTCCTGCAGCAAAAGTGTGCACTGTTTAATTTTAATATAATATTATGTACTCCTGGCTCCTGCTATAACCTATAACTGGCACTGCAGTAGTGCTCCCCAGTCTCCCCCACAATTATAAGCTGTGTGAGCTGAGCAGTCAGACAGATATATAATATATATAGATGATGCTGCACACTGGCCTGAGCCTGAGCAGTGCACACAGATATGGTATGTGACTGACTGAGTCACTGTGTGTATCGCTTTTTTCAGGCAGAGAACGGATATATTAAATAAACTGCACTGTGTGTCTGGTGGTAACTCACTATATAATATATTATGTACTCCTGGCTCCTGCTATAACCTATAACTGGCACTGCAGTAGTGCTCCCCAGTCTCCCCCACAATTATAAGCTGTGTGAGCTGAGCAGTCAGACAGATATATATAATATTATATATAGATAATAGATGATGCAGCACACTGGCCTGAGCCTGAGCAGTGCACACAGATATGGTATGTGACTGAGTCACTGTGTGCTGTGTATCGCTTTTTTCAGGCAGAGAACGGATTATATTATGTACTCCTGGCTCCTGCTATAACCTATAACTGGCACTGCAGTAGTGCTCCCCAGTCTCCCCCACAATTATAAGCTGTGTGAGCTGAGCAGTCAGACAGATATATATAATATTATATATAGATAATAGATGATGCAGCACACTGGCCTGAGCCTGAGCAGTGCACACAGATATGGTATGTGACTGAGTCACTGTGTGCTGTGTATCGCTTTTTTCAGGCAGAGAACGGATTATAAATAAAAGTGGTGGTCACTGGTCACTATCAGCAAAACTCTGCACTGTACACTACTGAGTACTCCTAATGCTCCCCAAAATTAGTAAATCAAGTGTCTCTCTAATCTATTCTAATTCTAAACGGAGAGGACGCCAGCCACGTCCTCTCCCTATCAATCTCAATGCACGTGTGAAAATGGCGGCGACGCGCGGCTCCTTATATAGAATCCGAGTCTCGCGATAGAATCCGAGCCTCGCGAGAATCCGACAGCGTCATGATGACGTTCGGGCGCGCTCGGGTTAACCGAGCAAGGCGGGAAGATCCGAGTCGCTCGGACCCGTGAAAAAAAACATGAAGTTCTGGCGGGTTCGGATTCAGAGAAACCGAACCCGCTCATCTCTAACACACACACATATAAGGGAAATTCAAATGCCCTCAATTATTGCGCCCATTACACTCTGGTTTAGGTGCACAAAGCACCTAAACCTGAATAAAGTAATGGGCGCGATCATGAAAAGACACCGTTTGGTTGCCCAAATGGGTCTCTTTGCACACATTTCAGCTTGTTTCCCCTGGGGGTAGCGAGCTGAAATAAACATGTCGCACCCGTTGGCAGCAACATTAGAATAGCTGCTGACGGGCACGATTGAGTGAGGAAAGGGACATTTGAATCCAGCCCATAGATGCAATGTGAATATGTAATTTGTACCTTCCTATCTTAAAATGTATATAGTGGTGTTTACACTAGAGGTCTTTCCGAACCCCCTAATCCTAACATTGTAATTTGCTTTAGGGCGCACCTCCAATTAGTCTAGTGTTTCGTATTTTCACATTAAATACTTTCTTGCATTGGTTGGTTAAAGATTAGATCGTATATTTTTCTAGATATAGCTGTGCATAGTCTACAAGGCTACATGCTTCTCCCCTAACTAGAGATGTGCAGCGGGCATTTTTCGTGTTTCATGTTTTGGTTTTGGTTTCGGATCCGCAGTTGTGTTTTGGATACGGACGCGTTTTGGCAAAACCACCCTTTCGGGTTTTGTATTCGGGTGATTTTTTTTTAAAACCTCAAACAGCTAAAAACATAGAATTTGGGGGTAATTTTGATCCTATAGTATTAAGCTCAATAACCATAATTTCTACTCCTTTCCAGTCTATTCTGAACACCTCACACCTCCCAATATTATTTTTAGTCCTAAAATTTGCACCAAGGTCCCTGGATGACTAAGCTAAGCGACCCAAGTGGGCAGCACAAACACCTGGCCCATCTAGGAGTGGCACTGCAGTGTCAGACAGGATGGCATTTAAAAAAATAGCCCCAAACAGCACATGATGCAAAGATAAATAAAAAAAGAGGCGCAAGATGAAATTGTAGTGTGTCTCTCCTGCTCAGTGTCAGTTCTCAGTAGTATCCTCATCAGTGCTCAGTATCACTGCTCATTGTCTTGTGCTGCAATGTGGTGCTCAGTATACTAGAGTACATTACTAATAGTCCAGTGCTGCATCTTGCTGCTCAGTGTCAGTTCTAGTATCCTCATCAGTGCTCAGTATCACTGCTCATTGTCTTGTGCTGCATTGTGGTGCTCAGTATACTACAGAACATTACTAATAGTCCAGTGCTGCATCTGGCTGCTCAGTGTCAGTTCTAGTAATCTCATCAGTGCTCCGTATCACTGCTCATTGTCTTGTGGTGCTCAGTATACTACAGTACATTACTAATACTCCAGTGTCTTGTGCCGCATATGGCTGCTGTAGGGTGCTGTGGTAGTGTCCTGTCACTGTGCATATGTCATCATTCCAGTCACAGTGATATCTGGTATCTATCTAGTGGTATCTAATTCCAGACATTACCACCGTCTAATTCCAGATATATTACTAGCATATAATTCCACACATTAAAAAATGGAGAACAAAAAGGTGGAGGGTAAAATAGGGAAAGATCAAGATCCACTTCCACCTAGTGCTGAAGCTGCTGCCACTAGTCAAGGCAGAGACAATTCAATGCCATCAACATTATGTAATGATTATACGATACATTATATATCATATCATTGTATGGTTGTAAAATACAACTTAAAAACTTTAATGAATAAATACATAAAGTAGCTTTTATGTAACCTTTTTAAACCTATTAGCATAGACCGAATCTCATCGTGTGTATAGGCCTTTAGTTCAACAACAGCATGGGACCAGTTAGTGTGTTTTGACCACTGCACAGCACCTGGTGTTATATAGTAAGCACCACTATGGCATAGTATACAGCATTATGGGCCTGATATGAGTGTGACCAGCGGTGATGTGGAATGCAGTAGGAGGTGCTGTTTAGCAAGCACCACTTCTATATTCACCATGCAGTATATTGTGTGAATATAGAAGTGTTGGCTGTGTTATGTATTAGAGTAATTATTGCAGCTCCCAGCTAAAATTGCAACAATGTAATTTAGTGACAAGCTGCAGAGATTAACCCTTTCTGTGGCTGCTGCACAACCTCTATTCATATCGCTGAATTCAATTAGGGAGATGTTCTCACCCCGCGAGCAAGCGCAGGTATATGCCACACTTAAATGTATGGGTATGGTCTCCATAAAATGAGCGTAGCCTTGCAGGCAAAGACTACCTTACACCCTAGTTCTTGACCCTGCACCAACAGACCTCGGCCACCACAGGGAAAAAAGTACAGTAATTTCCACCATGTTAAGCCCCACACATTAATGCCCTTTGGAACATATTATGTCACACACCACAATATCTGTGATACACTATGCCCTACAGTAAAGCTTCTAATTACTTTTACAAAAACTGCTCAACGCCAAGAGTTTCACGTGCTGGGTGTCATGCTCATTGCCAGGGGTTTCACTCTCTGGGTGTCATGCTCATTGCCAGGGGGAACGCAGTAGGAGGTGTTATATAGTAAGCACCACTATGGCATAGTATATAGCATTATATATATTGTGAGCACTGGTGATGTTGAGTGCAGTAGAGCTGCTGCTGGGTAATTACAATTTACTACAACCACCAATATATTCTGCTGCACTATATATATGCAAAGCTAATTCTGCTGGGTAATTACAATTGACTACAACCACCAATATATTCTGCTGCACTATATCTATATTTGCAAAGCTAATTCTGCTGGGTAATTACAATTGACTACAACCACCAATATATTCTGCTGCACTATATCTATATTTGCAAAGCTAATTCTGCTGGGTAATTACAATTGACTACAACCACCAATATATTCTGCTGCACTATATCTATATTTGCAAAGCTAATTCTGCTGGGTAATTACAATTGACTACAACCACCAATATATTCTGCTGCACTATATCTATATATGCAAAGCTAATTCTGCTGGGTAATGCAAATTGAAACATTATTGCATAGTATGTGATTTTTAAGTACTTTTTTAAAGTTTTGAATGATAAAGACCCAGTTTAATCTTTGTGGAATGCCTGGTTGTTGTTTTTAAGGTAATTTATTGCCTGGCATTTGAGGTGGGGGGGGTTTGGTTACAGATTTCAATTATTGGTTTTACTTGTAATAGTCTTCTACTTAAGTCCAATGGTGTAGGCTGTGCAAAGCCGTTTGGCTGTGCATTTATTGATCCAAGCGTGCATTTTTATCAAAGCGTGATAAAATTGACACATAACAGCAGCGTTCAATCAGCGTTAATTTATCTTCAGCTGATATCGATTGTGAATTGACGTTTCTTCTCTTCTTGTCACCTACAGTTAATTACAATTGACTACAACCACCAATATATTCTGCTGCACTATATCTATATATGCAAAGCTAATTCTGCTGGGTAATGCAAATTGAAACATTATTGCATAGTATGTGATTTTTAAGTACTTTTTTAAAGTTTTGAATGATAAAGACCCAGTTTAATCTTTGTGGAATGCCTGGTTGTTGTTTTTAAGGTAATTTATTGCCTGGCATTTGAGGTGGGGGGGGTTTGGTTACAGATTTCAATTATTGGTTTTACTTGTAATAGTCTTCTACTTAAGTCCAATGGTGTAGGCTGTGCAAAGCCGTTTGGCTGTGCATTTATTGATCCAAGCGTGCATTTTTATCAAAGCGTGATAAAATTGACACATAACAGCAGCGTTCAATCAGCGTTAATTTATCTTCAGCTGATATCGATTGTGAATTGACGTTTCTTCTCTTCTTGTCACCTACAGTTAATTACAATTGACTACAACCACCAATATATTCTGCTGCACTATATCTATATATGCAAAGCTAATTCTGCTGGGTAATGCAAATTGAAACATTATTGCATAGTATGTGATTTTGAAGTACTTTTTTAAAGTTTTGAATGATATAGACCCAGTTTAATCTTTGTGGAATGCCTGGTTGTTGTTTTTAAGGTAATTTATTGCCTGGCATTTGAGGGGGTGGGGTGTGGTTACAGATTTCAATTATTGGTTTCACTTGTAATAGTCTTCTACTTAAGTCCAATGGTGTAGGCTGTGCAAAGCCGTTTGGCTGTGCATTTATTGATCTAAGCGTGCATTTTTATCAAAGCGTGATAAAATTGACACATAACAGCAGCGTTCAATCAGCGTTAATTTATCTTCAGCTGATATCGATTGTGAATTGACGTTTCTTCTCTTCTTGTCACCTACAGTTAATTACAATTGACTACAACCACCAATATATTCTGCTGCACTATATCTATATATGCAAAGCTAATTCTGCTGGGTTATGCAAATTGAAACATTATTGCATAGTATGTGATTTTGAAGTACTTTTTTAAAGTTTTGAATGATATAGACCCAGTTTAATCTTTGTGGAATGCCTGGTTGTTGTTTTTAAGGTAATTTATTGCCTGGCATTTGAGGGGGTGGGGTGTGGTTACAGATTTCAATTATTGGTTTCACTTGTAATAGTCTTCTACTTAAGTCCAATGGTGTAGGCTGTGCAAAGCCGTTTGGCTGTGCATTTATTGATCTAAGCGTGCATTTTTATCAAAGCGTGATAAAATTGACACATAACAGCAGCGTTCAATCAGCGTTAATTTATCTTCAGCTGATATCGATTGTGAATTGACGTTTCTTCTCTTCTTGTCACCTACAGTTAATTACAATTGACTACAACCACCAATATATTCTGCTGCACTATATCTATATATGCAAAGCTAATTCTGCTGGGTTATGCAAATTGAAACATTATTGCATAGTATGTGATTTTGAAGTACTTTTTTAAAGTTTTGAATGATATAGACCCAGTTTAATCTTTGTGGAATGCCTGGTTGTTGTTTTTAAGGTAATTTATTGCCTGGCATTTGAGGGGGTGGGGTGTGGTTACAGATTTCAATTATTGGTTTCACTTGTAATATCTTCTACTTAAGTCCAATGGTGTAGGCTGTGCAAAGCCGTTTGGCTGTGCATTTATTGATCTAAGCGTGCATTTTTATCAAAGCGTGATAAAATTGACACATAACAGCAGTGTTCAATCAGCATTAATTTATCTTCAACTGATATCAATTGTGAATTGACGTTTCTTCTCTTCTTGTCACCTACAGGTAATTACAATTGACTACAACCACCAATATATTCTGCTGCACTATATCTATATATGCAAAGCTAATTCTGCTGGGTAATGCAAATTGAAACATTATTGCATAGTATGTGATTTTGAAGTACTTTTTTAAAGTTTTGAATGATATAGACCCAGTTTAATCTTTGTGGAATGCCTGGTTGTTGTTTTTAAGGTAATTTATTGCCTGGCATTTGAGGGGGTGGGGTGTGGTTACAGATTTCAATTATTGGTTTCACTTGTAATAGTATTCTACTTAAGTCCAATGGTGTAGGCTGTGCATTTATTGATCTAAGCATGCATTTTTATCAAAGCGTGATAAAATTGACACATAACAGCAGTGTTCAATCAGCATTAATTTATCTTCAGCTGATATCGATTGTGAATTGACGTTTCTTCTCTTCTTGTCACCTCCAGGTAATTACAATTGACTACAACCACCAATATATTCTGCTGCACTATATCTATATATGCAAAGCTAATTCTGCTGGGTAATGCAAATTGAAACATTATTGCATAGTATGTGATTTTGAAGTACTTTTTTAAAGTTTTGAATGATATAGACCCAGTTTAATCTTTGTGGAATGCCTGGTTGTTGTTTTTAAGGTAATTTATTGCCTGGCATTTGAGGGGGTGGGGTGTGGTTACAGATTTCAATTATTGGTTTCACTTGTAATAGTCTTCTACTTAAGTCCAATGGTGTAGGCTGTGCAAAGCCATTTGGCTGTGCATTTATTGATCTAAGTGTGCATTTTTATCAAAGCGTGATAAAATTGACACATAACAGCAGTGTTCAATCAGCGTTCAATCGAAGTGAAAAAGAAGGAAAACAGAAGCACACCAATCTAACAAAACAAAGAAAACTGAAGAACTAATAACAAATGTGAGTCACTTACTCCTCAGATCACTCACCTCCTGATTGTTGCATCTGATTACATAGCACAGAACTACCTTACTTGCACATTTCATAAACCATCCATTTCACCTACAAATGCCTGTATCTGTATTATTGTAATTTTGTTTTTTAAGCACAGCTGCACCAATGCAATTTTACCTGCAAACACTTAAAACATCTAACATAATTACCATTGCTTCTTAAACCTCTCACAATCCTTTCATTTCTTACACTCCAAATACATTTCTGCACCCACTTTATCTACGCTTTTGACTCATTTCATACTAAATCTACACCCCTTGAGCCTACACTGCTTTTCTCACCTGCATTTCTGCAATTCTTCTGCTCGGATTGCCTTACAGTCTCCTCTCCTACTTCCACTACTTCAACCTATTTACCTACTTAACACTATGTCAAGGTTTTCTTATACTCCCCACATCACTCAGTGTCTACCTAATAATGTATCTTTATCCTTCCCCACTAGTCTCCTCCACCTCCTCCTCTCTCCCCTCCTCTGTCTCCCCTCCATCCCTCTGTTTCCTTCCCCCACCTTTCCTGTTACCCCACTTTCATTCACCTCTGCCCCATGGTCCTGCTACCCCACAACTCAGCCCTGCTCCCTCTCTCCCTTCCCTGTCACCTCCCCACACCCCCATCCACATCACACTGACCTCCCTCCCTGCCCACCTCCTGCAGTTTCCCCTCCTAGCTCAGGCACCCGTACCATCACTACTCTCTCATCATCCCTGCCCTCAAAGTTAATCCCACCTCATCGCTACAGCAACCCTGAAAATCTAATTCACATCTCTCCCACAAACTCATACCCCCTATCCTGTGCCCTCTGGAATGCCAGATCTGTTTGTAACAAACTGGTCCCCACTCATGACCTTTTCATTTCCAACTCCCTACACCTACTAGCCATTACTGAAACTTGGATTACGCCCTCTGACACTACTTCTGCTGCTGCTCTCTCTGCTGGGGGCCTTACATTCACACGCACACCCCGACCTGGGGGTCGCCATGGGGGTGGTGTTGGGGTCCTTTTACCTTCTAGTTACTCCTACCAACTCATACCACCAGAACCATCCCTTATATTCTCTACATTTGAGGTCCACGCCATATGCCTCTTCCAACCAGTCCATCTTAGAGTAGCTGTCATTTACCGCCCCCCTGGCACTGCTTCCAAATTCATCGACAACTTTGCTTCCTGGCTTCCTCACTTCCTCTCTTCTGACATTCCCACCATTATCCTAGGCGATTTCAACATCCCTATTGACATCCCCACACAATCCCCTGCCTCTAAACTCCTTAACCTCACCTCTTCACTTGGTCTCTCCCAGTGGACCTCCTCACCCTCCCATGTGAATGGGAGCTCACTGGATCTGGTCTTCACTCACCGCTGTGATATTTCTGATTTTTCCAACTCCCCATTTCCCCTCTCTGACCACCACCTGCTCTCCTTCAACCTATCTCTCTCGACTTCCCCATCTCTACCTCCTAAGGCTACCATCACTAAGCGTAACATTGAAGCTATTGACACCACATTCCTTTCCTCCCTGTTTGACTCACTTCTCTCTCCTATTCTCTCTCTCTCATGCTCTGAACAAGCCACTTCCACATACAATGCTTCCCTTACTTCTGCTCTTGACTCTGTTGCTCCACCAACCACTATTCACCCTTGCAAATTAACACCTCAACCCTGGCACACCAAATGCACCAGATATCTGCAAAAATGCTCATGTACTGCTGAGCGACACTGGAGGAAATCACGCTCTAAGGCAGACTTCCTCCATTTCAAACTTATGCTCTCATCCTTCAGTGCTGCCCTTTCTCTTGCTAAACAGTCATACTTCAAGAACCTCATTTCCTCCCAGTCTTCCAACCCCCGGCGCCTCTTTGCCACTCTCAACTCACTCCTCTGCCCACCTCCACCTCGTCTCCCTTCCTCACTCTCTGCTCTTGACTTTGCCACTTACTTCACATCCAAAATTGACTCCATACGTCAGGACATCACATCACACCAGACTATCAGTAACCAGCCTTCTCCCATCCCTTACCAACCCTCCCCATCCCTCGTACCAACTCTGTCATCTTTCTCCCATGCATCTGGAGAGGAAGTCATGGCCCTCATTCGTTCCTTTCCGCCCACAACCACCTCCCCACTTGACCCTATCCCCTCCCGCCTCCTTTGCCACCTCTCTTCTTCTGCTTGTTCCCATCTTTCCCACCTTCTCAATCTCTCCCTCTCATCAGGCACTGTCCCCTCTGCCTTCAAGCACGCTCTCATCTCTCCTATTCTTAAAAAACCTACCCTTGATCCAAACACTCTCTCCAACTACCGACCCATCTCTCTCCTCCCTTTTGCCTCCAAACTCCTTGAGCGTATTGTCTACAACCGCCTTACTTCCTTTCTTTCCTCACACTCACTGCTTGACCCATTCCAGTCTGGCTTCCGTCCTCTCCACTCCACTGAAACTGCCCTTACAAAAGTATGCAATGACCTCCATGCTGCTAAATCTAAGGGACACTACTCTCTACTTATTCTACTTGATCTCTCTGCTGCTTTTGACACTGTAGACCATCCTCTCCTACTGCAAATCCTTCACTCCATTGGTCTGCGTAACACTGCCCTCTCTTGGTTGTCGTCCTACCTTTCTGACCGTTCATTCTCTGTCTCCTCTCATGACTCCACCTCCCCCTCACTTCCACTAACTGTAGGGGTACCCCAAGGTTCTGTCCTTGGTCCTCTTCTCTTCTCTCTCTATACGTCCTCACTAGGTAAGCTCATTAGTTCTTTTGGTTTCCAATATCATCTCTATGCTGATGACACTCAAATCTATCTTTCCTCTCCAGACCTCTCCCCTACTCTCCTCACTCGTATCTCCAACTGTCTCTCTGCTATCTCTTCCTGGATGTCCCAGCGCTTTCTTAAACTTAACATGTCTAAGACCGAGCTGATCATCTTCCCTCCCTCCCGCATAATCTCACCTCCTACAATCGCACTACTATCTCCTCTACCCCCCAAGCGCGCTGTCTTGGAGTAATCTTTGACTCCTCCCTCTCCTTCAAACCACACATTCAGCACCTCTCACAAACCTGCCGTTTTCATCTAAAAAATATTTCCAGGATCAGACCCTTTCTGACCCAGGATGCTACTAAGACTCTTATCCACTCACTGGTCATCTCCAGACTGGACTGCTGTAATCTCTTCCTGACTGGCATTTCTGACAAATACCTCTCTCCACTCCAATCTATCCTCAATGCTGCTGCCCGGCTCATTTTCCTCACCAAACGCACTACGTCCACCTCTCCTCTCTTACTAGTCCTTCACTGGCTCCCCTTCCCTTTCAGAATCCATTTCAAGCTTCTCACACTTGCTTACAAAGCCCTCACCAACTCCTCTCCCATCTACATCTCTGATCTTATCTCGCTTTACACTCCCACCCGTCCTCTTCGCTCTGCTAATGCACACCGACTTTCCTGCCTACGGATTACTTCCTCCCACTCCTACCTCCAAGATTTTTCACGTGCTGCACCACTTCTCTGGAATTCCCTACCTCTCCCCCTCAGAATCTCCACCTCTCTACAAAACTTCAAACGGGCTCTCAAGACCCACTTCTTCACCAAACCCAGCCAAATCTCATCCTAAACCTCTGTTCCATGCTCTCTATGTACCCCATCTGTCTCACCCCTGTCTGTCTACCCCTCCCTTTTAGAATGTAAGCTCTCACGAGCAGGGCCCTCTTCCCTCATGTGCTTACTCTTTTCTTACTTTAATAATCTTCAACTGCACCAAATCCAGCAGTCTTCTGCCACCTGATACTTATTCCAGTGTCATCTGCTGATGTAGCTATGTTTATTTACCCTGTACTTGTCCTATATTGTCGTCAACTGTAAGTTGCTGTTTTCCTGTTTGATTATTTGTTTATGTACTCTGTAATTGGGCACTGCGGAACCCTTGTGGCGCCATATAAAATAAGAATTTACTTACCGATAATTCTATTTCTCGTAGTCCGTAGTGGATGCTGGGGACTCCGTCAGGACCATGGGGATTAGCGGCTCCGCAGGAGACAGGGCACAAAAGCACTCACCAGCGCCATTTTTTCTCCACAGCACCGCTGAGAGGAAGCTCCCCGGACTCTACCCTGCTTATACCACGTTAGACAAGAGGGTTGAAAAGAGGGGGGGGGGGGGACATAATTCGCAAATTACATACAGCAGCACTACTGGGCAAACATTAAGTTACTGTTTTATTCCTGGGTTATATAGCGCTGGGGGGTGTGCTGGCATACTCTCTCTGTCTCTCCAAAGGGCCTTGTGGGGAAACTGTCTTCAGAAAAAGCATTCCCTGTGTGTGAAGTGTGTCGGTACACGTGTGTCGACATGTCTGAGGAAGAAGGCTATATTAGAGAGGAGCGGGAGCAAATGAATGTGGTGTCTCCGCCGACAGCTGATTGGATGGATATGTGGAATGTTTTAAATGCTAGTGTAAACTCATTGCACAAAAGATTAGACAAGGCAGAAGCTTTGGGACAGTCAGGGTTTCAACCCATGCCTGATCCTATGTTGCAGGGACTGTCAGGGTCTCATAAGCGCCCACTATCCCAGATTGTTGACACAGATACCGACACGGATTCTGACTCCAGTGTCGATTACGATGATGCAAAGTTACAGCCAAAATTGGCAAAATCCATTCGATTTTTGATTATGGCAATAAAAGATGTTTTGCACATCACAGAGGAACCCCCTGTCGCTGACAAGAGGGTACATATGTACAAGGGAAAGAAGCCTGAGGTAACCTTTCCCCCCTCACACGAGCTGAACGAGTTATGTGAAAAAGCTTGGGAATCTCCAGATAAAAGACTGCAGATTTCCAAAAGGATTCTTATGGCGTATCCTTTCCCATCAACGGATAGGTTACGATGGGAATCCTCCCCTAGGGTGGACAAAGCATTAACACGCTTATCCAAGAAGGTAGCCCTCCCGTCCCAGGATACGGCTACCCTCAAAGAGTGTGCTGACCGCAAACAGGAGATTACCCTGACATAGGACATAGGAAATATTGAGCGCCCCCCCCACCCCCGTACGCTCAGCACACATCACGCTGTGCTGAGCGGGGGGAGAGATGTGTGCTGAGCAGTTCGCTCAGCACACATTTCTCCCCAAAATCGGGCCGTGAATACGGACCTTTAAACTGGATCCACACTTAGATTATCTGTCCAATTTTTTTTTCTAGTTGAAACAAAATTATGCTAATATGTGGCAGCAAATGACAATTGACCATTTGCTCACAAACACTGGAAAACATCCAAAAATGGTCATTTAGATAAATTGGTTAAATCCATTTCATTTAGCTAATTTATCCAAACTACCTTTATTGTATCTTTGTGGGTGAATGATGTGTGGGTCAGTGTTGAGGGTGGTGGAGGAGATGGGTAATAGGCACAGCAGGGTGTGGACAGTCAAATAGTGTGCTTAGAGGTTCAGAGTCATTGTATGAGACTCTGGCAACAGTGACTAGATGAGTCTGGTGTCCATAGGGTGGGACGCATTAACCTTTTTATGCTATTGAAATAGTTCTCCTCCTGACCGACGCAGTTCCTTGCTCCGAGGTTGGTGTATTGTCCTGTTGCAGCGCCTCTCCACTGTGGTCACAGTGAGCTGTGTGGTGTTGCTGGCGCATGCCAATCTCCCCCCAACCTCCCTCTTGCATTTCAGACCTACGTACGCATGATGGGATCTTGTATGATATGCGCGTGTGCTGTAGAGATGAAAGTGGGGGTGAGGAGGCAGATCGTGAGATGGGGAAACTTTGTGGACTGTTAGCGAAGGGGAGCACTGGGCAATCTGAGTTGCAAAAATGGTAAAAGTTATTGTACTTTAAGTAAAAATAAAAGAGCCAAAATATCAATCCCAGTTTTGAATTACTTTAATTAACAAAAAAAATTGCATATAGCAGAGGATAGTTTCAATCTGCCTACCTCTGGGTTATGGGCCCAGCATGCTTCCGTTGCTGTACTCTGCTGCACATGTAAGTGCAAGAGATCCTGAAGCACTCACTCATCATGGGAAAGTACCAATGTGTTTCTTCGTTGGTTGATGGAAGAAACATCTTACAAAAACTCTCCAGATTATTGACTTTTTAAAGTTTTTCTAGGAAACGTTCTAGATGAATGCTTATTAGCCTTTGTCAGTATGTACTTTTTGCAAAGTGTCTCTGTGGCGCAATTGGTTAGTGTGTACGGCTATTAACCAAAAGGTTGGTGGTTAAATCCTACCCAGGGACGTAATTGACCTTGTGATCAGATTTTGGTGATATTTAAGTAGACAAGTCAAAATTTCAAGCCCCCTCTTATGGTGTAGGGTACCTGGCCTTCTCTGATGTAATCAGAGTTAGATTTGATTCAGTGATTTTATAAAAAACAGCTAGGAAGCACAATTTAGCAGTGGGTTGCAGAGAAAAAAAATATGCTGGCAGAAAAATCCAATTGAGTGATTAAACAGCTCTTCATTTTCTGGCTTTATTTTTATGCTAACAAATTTGTTCTCTGAAAAGTGTCCACAAAGCCAAGTCTCTGATTAACACCTTTGTAAGGATGGTTTTTCACCTATTACTAAATTAAACTTGCTTCATTGGAAAGGCAGCAAGATGCATCCTCATTTCAATGTCTACTGAAATAATACAAGTTGACACCAGGAAACATTAACGCCACTGCATCCTTGCTGCTTTCTCATGTGGAAGTCTGTTTAATATGAAAACAAGGTGATATCTAATTAGCACACAGGTAAGGAATTAAGAAAATCTTTATTTAAGGGTGAAGATGTTTCTCACAAAATCGTTGCCCCAATGCATCATTGAAATTCAAGCTGGAAATATGATTTTAATATATCACTTGTACATTTTGTATTGCTCTTCTGGTGACAATGTAGTTTGTTTTTGTCAATTACCATTTTAATAATAGGGTAAAGAAAATTAAGTGGATTTTTGAAAGAAAACAATACTGTCAATATACTATTAAAACAAATTAAAATGGTAAAAGTTATTGTACTTTAAGTAAAAATAAAAGAGCCAAAATATCAATCCCAGTTTTGGATTACTTTAATTAACAAACAAAAAAATGCATATAGCAGAGGATAGTTTCAATCTGCCTACCTCTGGGTTATGGGCCCAGCATGCTTCCTTTGCTGTACTCTGCTGCACATATAAGTGCAAGAGATCCTGAAGCACTCACTCATCATGGGAAAGTACCAATGTGTTTCTTCGTTGGTTGATAGAAGAAACATCTTACAAAAACTCTCTAGATTATTGACTTTTTTAAGTTTTTCTAGGAAACGTTTTAGATGAATGCTTATTAGCATTTGTCAGTATGTACTTTCAGAAAGTGTCTCTGTGGCGCAATCAGTTAGTATGTACGGCTACTAACCAAAAGGTTGGTGGTTCAATCCCACCCAGAGACCTAATTGACCTTGTTATCAGATTTTGGTGATCTTTAAGTAGACAAGTCAAAATTTCAAACCCCCTGTTATGGTGTAGGGTACCTGGCCTTCTCTGATGTAATCAGAGTTAGATTTGATTCAGTGATTTTATAAAAACAGCTAGGAAGCACAATTTAGCAGTGGGTTGCAGAGAAAAAAAATATGCTGGCAGAAAAATCCAATTGAGTGATTAAACAGCTCTTTATTTTCTGGCTTTATTTTTATGCTAACAAATTTGTTCTCTGAAAAGTGTCCACAAAGCCAAGTCTCTGATTAACACCTTTGTAAGGATGGTTTTTCACCTATTACTAAATTAAACTTGCTTCATTGGAAAGGCAGCAAGATGCATCCTCATTTCAATGTCTACTGAAATAATACAGGTTGACACCAGGAAACATTAACGCCACTGCATCCTTGCTGCTTTCTCATGTGGAAGTCTGTTTAATGTGAAAACAAGGTGATATCTAATTAGCACACAGGTAAGGAATTAAGAAAATCTTTATTTAAGGGTGAAGATGTTTCTCACAAAATCGTTGCCCCAATGCATCATTGAAATTCAAGCTGGAAAGATGATTTTAATATATCACTTGTACATTTTGTATTGCTCTTCTGGTGACAATGTAGTTTGTTTTTGTCAATTACCATTTTAATAATAGGGTAAAGAAAATTAAGTGGATTTTTGAAAGAAAACAATACTGTCAATATACTATTAAAACAAATTAAAATGGTAAAAGTTATTGTACTTTAAGTAAAAATAAAAGAGCCAAAATATCAATCCCAGTTTTGGATTACTTTAATTAACAAACAAAAAAATGCATATAGCAGAGGATAGTTTCAATCTGCCTACCTCTGGGTTATGGGCCCAGCATGCTTCCATTGCTGTACTCTGCTGCACATATAAGTGCAAGAGATCCTGAAGCACTCACTCATCATTGGAAAGTACCAATGTGTTTCTTCGTTGGTTGATAGAAGAAACATCTTACAAAAACTCTCCAGATTATTGACTTTTTTAAGTTTTTCTAGGAAACGTTTTAGATGAATGCTTATTAGTATTTGTCAGTATGTACTTTTGGAAAGTGTCTCTGTGGCGCAATCAGTTAGTGTGTACGGCTATTAACCAAAAGGTTGGTGGTTCAATCCCACCCAGGGACGTAATTGACCTTGTATTCAGATTTTGGTGATCTTTAAGTAGACAAGTCAAATTTCATACCCCTGTTATGGTGTAGGGTACCTGGCCTTCTCTGATGTAATCAGAGTTAGATTTGATTCAGTGATTTTATAAAAACAGCTAGGAAGCACAATTTAGCAGTGGGTTGCAGAGAAAAAGAAATATGCTGGCAAAAAAATCAAATTGCGTGATTAAACAGCTCTTCATTTTCTGGCTTTATTTTTATGCTAACAAATTTGTTCTCTGAAAAGTGTCCACAAAGCCAAGTCTCTGATTAACACCTTTGTAGGGATGGTTTTTCACCTATTACTAAATTAAACTTGCTTCATTGGAAAGGCAGCAAGATGCATCCTCATTTCAATGTCTACTGAAATAATACAGGTTGACACCAGGAAACATTAACGCCACTGCATCCTTGCTGCTTTCTCATGTGGAAGTCTGTTTAATGTGAAAACAAGGTGATATCTAATTAGCACACAGGTAAGGAATTAAGAAAATCTTTATTTAAGGGTGAAGATGTTTCTCACAAAATCGTTGCCCCAATGCATCATTGAAATTCAAGCTGGAAATATGATTTTAATATATCACTTGTACATTTTGTATTGCTCTTCTGGTGACAATGTAGTTTGTTTTTGTCAATTACCATTTTAATAATAGGGTAAAGAAAATTAAGTGGATTTTTGAAAGAAAACAATACTGTCAATATACTATTAAAACAAATTAAAATGGTAAAAGTTATTGTACTTTAAGTAAAAATAAAAGAGCCAAAATATCAATCCCAGTTTTGGATTACTTTAATTAACAAACAAAAAAATGCATATAGCAGAGGATAGTTTCAATCTGCCTACCTCTGGGTTATGGGCCCAGCATGCTTCCATTGCTGTACTCTGCTGCACATATAAGTGCAAGAGATCCTGAAGCACTCACTCATCATGGGAAAGTACCAATGTGTTTCTTCGTTGGTTGATAGAAGAAACATCTTACAAAAACTCTCCAGATTATTGACTTTTTTAAGTTTTTCTAGGAAACGTTTTAGATGAATGCTTATTAGCATTTGTCAGTATGTGCTTTTGGAAAGTGTCTCTGTGGCGCAATCAGTTAGTGTGTACGGCTATTAACCAAAAGGTTGGTGGTTCAATCCCACCCAGGGACGTAATTGACCTTGTATTCAGATTTTGGTGATCTTTAAGTAGACAAGTCAAATTTCATACCCCCTGTTATGGTGTAGGGTACCTGGCCTTCTCTGATGTAATCAGAGTTAGATTTGATTCAGTGATTTTATAAAAACAGCTAGGAAGCACAATTTAGCAGTGGGTTGCAGAGAAAAAGAAATATGCTGGCAAAAAAATCAAATTGCGTGATTAAACAGCTCTTCATTTTCTGGCTTTATTTTTATGCTAACAAATTTGTTCTCTGAAAAGTGTCCACAAAGCCAAGTCTCTGATTAACACCTTTGTAGGGATGGTTTTTCACCTATTACTAAAGTAAACTTGCTTCATTGGAAAGGCAGCAAGATGCATCCTCATTTCAATGTCTACTGAAATAATACAGGTTGACACCAGGAAACATTAACGCCACTGCATCCTTGCTGCTTTCTCATGTGGAAGTCTGTTTAATGTGAAAACAAGGTGATATCTAATTAGCACACAGGTAAGGAATTACGAAAATCTTTATTTAAGGGTGAAGATGTTTCTCACAAAATTGTTGCCCCAATGCATCATTGAAATTCAAGCTGGAAAGATGATTTTAATATATCACTTGTACATTTTGTATTGC
This sequence comes from Pseudophryne corroboree, assembly GCF_028390025.1. NCBI lineage: Eukaryota > Metazoa > Chordata > Amphibia > Anura > Myobatrachidae > Pseudophryne > Pseudophryne corroboree. Next base: position 175,135 of record NW_026967695.1, on the reverse strand, counting down.
TCTTCTGGTGACAATGTAGTTTGTTTTTGTCAATTACCATTTTAATAATAGGGTAAAGAAAATGAAGTGGATTTTTGAAAGAAAACAATACTGTCAATATACTATTCAAACAAATTAAAATGGTAAAAGTTATTGTACTTTAAGTAAAAATAAAAGAGACAAAATATCAATCCCAGTTTTGGATTACTTTAATTAACAAAAAAAAATGCATATAGCAGAGGATAGTTTCAATCTGCCTACCTCTGGGTTATGGGCCCAGCATGCTTCCATTGCAGTGCTCTGCTGCACATGTAAGTGCAAGAGATCCTGAAGCACTCACTCATCATGGGAATGTACCAATGTGTTTCTTCGTTGGTTGATGGAAGAAACATCTTACAAAAACTCTCCAGATTATTGACTTTTTTAAGTTTTTCTAGGAAACGTTTTAGATGAATGCTTATTAGCATTTGTCAGTATGTACTTTTGCAAAGTGTCTCTGTGGCGCAATCAGTTAGTATGTACGGCTATTAACCAAAAGGTTGGTGGTTTAATCCCACCCAGGGACGTAATTGACCTTGTTATCAGATTTTGGTGATCTTTAAGTAGACAAGTCAAAATTTCAAACCCCCTGTTATGGTGTAGGGTACCTGGCCTTCTCTGATGTAATCAGAGTTAGATTTGATTCAGTGATTTTATAAAAACAGCTAGGAAGCACAATTTAGCAGTGGGTTGCAGAGAAAAAAAATATGCTGGCAGAAAAATCCAATTGAGTGATTAAACAGCTCTTCATTTTCTGGCTTTATTTTTATGCTAACAAATTTGTTCTCTGAAAAGTGTCCACAAAGCCAAGTCTCTGATTAACACCTTTTTAAGGATGGTTTTTCACCTATTACTAAATTGCACCTCAATTATTTTCTTTACCCTATTATTAAAATGGTAATTGACAAAAACAAACTACATTGTCACCAGAAGAGCAATACAAAATGTACAAGTGATATATTAAAATCATATTTCCAGCTTGAATTTCAATGATGCATTGGGGCAACGATTTTGTGAGAAACATCTTCACCCTTAAATAAAGATTTTCTTAATTCCTTACCTGTGTGCTAATTAGATATCACCTTGTTTTCACATTAAACAGACTTCCACATGAGAAAGCAGCAAGGATGCAGTGGCATTAATGTTTCCTGGTGTCAACTTGCATTATTTCAGTAGACATTGAAATGAGGATGCATCTTGCTGCCTTTCCAATGAAGCAAGTTTAATTTAGTAATAGGTGAAAAACCATCCCTACAAAGGTGTTAATCAGAGACTTGGCTTTGTGGACACTTTTCAGAGAACAAATTTGTTAGCATAAAAATAAAGCCAGAAATGAAGAGCTGTTTAATCACTCAATTGGATTTTTAGAGCTACGCATTGGAAAATTCAGGGCTATACCGTGTAGATGAAGCACTAACAGGAGGTTTTAAAATTTTCATTCTAGTGTCCTTCGTTTGGGAGAAAAATGCAAAGGTACAAGACAGCTTTTCCTTGCCAATATCTCTCTTTTGCAAAGAGCTACGCATTGGAAAATTCAGGGCTATACCGTGTAGATGAAGAACTAACAGGAGGCTTTAAAATTTTCATTCTAGTGTCCTTCGTTTGGGAGAAAAATGCAAAGGTACAAGACAGCTTTTCCTTGCCAATATCTCTCTTTTGCAAAGAGCTACGCATTGGAAAATTCAGGTCTATGTCGTGTAGATGATGGCCTAACAGGTGGCTTTAAAATTTTCTTTCTAGTGTCCTTCGTTTGGGAGAAAAATGCAAAGGTACAAGACAGCTTTTCCTTGCCAATATCTCTCTTTTGCAAAGAGCTACGCATTGGAACATTCAGGGCTATGTCGTGTAGATGATGGCCTAACAGGAGGCTTTAAAATTTTCTTTCTAGTGACCTTCGTTTGGGAGAAAAATGCAAAGGTACAAGACAGCTTTTCCTTGCCAATATCTCTCTTTTGCAAAGAGCTGCGCATTGGAAAATTCAGGACTATGTCGTGTAGATGATGACCTAACAGGATGCTTTAAAATTTTCTTTCTAGTGTCCTTCGTTTGGGAGAAAAATGCAAAGGTACAAGACAGCTTTTCCTTGCCAATATCTCTCTTTTGCAAAGAGCTGCGCATTGGAAAATTCAGGGCTATGTCGTGTAGATGATGGCCTAACAGGAGGCTTTACAATTTTCTTTCTAGTGTCTTTCGTTTGGGAGAAAAATGCAAAGGTACAAGACAGTTTTTCCTTGCCAATATCTCTCTTTTGCAAAGAGCTACACATTGGAAAATTAAGGGCTATGTCGTGTAGATGATGGCCTAACAGGAGGCTTTAAAATTATCTTTCTAGTGTCCTTCGTTTGGAAGAAAAATGCAAAGGTACAAGACAGCTTTTCCTTGCCAATATCTCTCTTTTGCAAAGAGCTACGCATTGGAAAATTCAGGGCTATGTCGTGTAGATGATGGCCTAACAGGAGGCTTTAAAATTATCTTTCTAGTGTCCTTCGTTTGGAAGAAAAATGCAAAGGTACAAGACAGCTTTTCCTTGCCAATATCTCTCTTTTGCAAAGAGCTACGCTTTGGAAAATTCAGGGCTATGTCGTGTAGATGATGGCCTAACAGGAGGCTTTAAAATTTTCTTTTTAGTGACCTTCGTTTGGGAGAAACATGCAAAGGTACAAGACAGCTTTTCCTTGCCAATATCTCTCTTTTGCAAAGAGCTGCGCATTGGAAAATTCAGGGCTATGTCGTGTAGATGATGGCCTAACAGGAGGCTTTAAAATTTTCTTTCTAGTGTCCTTAGTTTGGGAGAAAAATGCAAAGGTACAAGACAGCTTTTCCTTGCCAGTATCTCTCTTTTGCAAAGAGCTGCGCATTGGAAAATTCAGGGCTATGTCGTGTAGATGATGGCCTAACAGGAGGCTTTAAAATTATCTTTCTAGTGTCCTTCGTTTGGGAGAAAAATGCAAAGGTACAAGACAGCTTTTCCTTGCCAATATCTCTCTTTTGCAAAGAGCTACGCATTGGAAAATTCAGGGCTATGTCGTGTAGATGATGGCCTAACAGGAGGCTTTAAAATTTTCTTTCTAGTGTCCTTCGTTTGGGAGAAAAATGCAAGGGTACAAGACAGCTTTTCCTTGCCAATATCTCTCTTTTGCAAAGAGCTGCGCATTGGAAAATTCAGGGCTATGTCGTGTAGATGATGGCCTAACAGGAGGCTTTAAAATTTTCTTTCTAGTGACCTTCGTTTGGGAGAAAAATGCAAAGGTACAATACAGCTTTTCCTTGCCAATATCTCTCTTTTTTGCAAAGAGCTGCGCATTGGAAAATTCAGGACTATGTCGTGTAGATGATGGCCTAACAGGAGGCTTTAAAATTTTCTTTCTAGTGTCCTTCGTTTGGGAGAAAAATGCAAAGGTACAAGACAGCTTTTCCTTGCCAATATCTCTCTTTTGCAAAGAGCTGCGCATTGGAAAATTCAGGACTATGTCGTGTAGATGATGGCCTAACAGGAGGCTCTAAAATTTTCTTTCTAGTGTCCTTCGTTTGGGAGAAAAATGCAAAGGTACAAGACAGCTTTTCCTTGCCAATATCTCTCTTTTGCAAAGAGCTACGCATTGGAAAATTCAGCTAGCTGTTTTTATAAAATCACTGAATCAAATCTAACTCTGATTACATCAGAGAAGGCCAGGTACCCTACACCATAACAGGGGGTTTGAAATTTTGACTTGTCTACTTAAAGATCACCAAAATCTGATAACAAGGTCAATTAGGTCCCTGGGTGGGATTGAACCACCAACCTTTTGGTTAATAGCCGCACATACTAACTGATTGCGCCACAGAGACACTTTGCAAAAGTCCATACTGACAAAGGCTAATAAGCATTCATCTAAAACGTTTCCTAGAAAAACTTTAAAAAGTCAATAATCTGGAGAGTTTTTGTAAGATGTTTCTTCCATCAACCAACGAAGAAACACATTGGTACTTTCCCATGATGAGTGAGTGCTTCAGGATCTCTTGAACTTACATGTGCAGCAGAGTACTGCAATGGAAGCATGCTGGGCCCATAACCCAGAGGTAGGCAGATTGAAACTATCCTCTGCTATATGCATTTTTTTTTGTTAATTAAAGTAATCCAAAACTGGGATTGATATTTTGGCTCTTTTATTTTTACTTAAAGTACAATAACTTTTACCATTTTAATTTGTTTTAATAGTATATTGACAGTATTGTTTTCTTTCAAAAATCCACTTCATTTTCTTTACCCTATTATTAAAATGGTAATTGACAAAAACAAACTACATTGTCACCAGAAGAGCAATACAAAATGTACAAGTGATATATTAAAATCATCTTTCCAGCTTGAATTTCAATGATGCATTGGGTCAACAATTTTGTGAGAAACATCTTCACCCTTAAATAAAGATTTTCTTAATTCCTTACCTGTGTGCTAATTAGATATCACCTTGTTTTCACATTAAACAGACTTCCACATGAGAAAGCAGCAAGGATGCAGTGGCGTTAATGTTTCCTGGTGTCAACCTGTATTATTTCAGTAGACATTGAAATGAGGATACATCTTGCTGCCTTTCCAATGAAGCAAGTTTAATTTAGTAATAGGTGAAAAACCATCCCTACAAAGGTGTTAATCAGAGACTTGGCTTTGTGGACACTTTTCAGAGAACAAATTTGTTAGCATAAAAATAAAGCCAGAAAATGAAGAGCTGTTTAATCACGCAATTTGATTTTTTTGCCAGCATATTTCTTTTTCTCTGCAACCCACTGCTAAATTGTGCTTCCTAGATGTTTTTATAAAATCACTGAATCAAATCTAACTCTGATTACATCAGAGAAGGCCAGGTACCCTACACCATAACAGGGGGTATGAAATTTGACTTGTCTACTTAAAGATCACCAAAATCTGATAACAAGGTCAATTACGTCCCTGGGTGGGATTGAACCACCAACCTTTTGGTTAATAGCCGTACACACTAACTGATTGCGCCACAGAGACACTTTGCAAAACTACATACTGACAAATGCTAATAAGCATTCATCTAAAACGTTTCCTAGAAAAACTTTAAAAAGTCAATAATCTGGAGAGTTTTTGTAAGATGTTTCTTCTATCAACCAACGAAGAAACACATTGGTACTTTCCCATGATGAGTGAGTGCTTCAGGATCTCTTGCACTTACATGTGCAGCAGAGTACAGCAATGGAAGCATGCTGGGCCCATAACCCAGAGGTAGGCAGATTGAAACTATCCTCTGCTATATGCATTTTTTTGTTTGTTAATTAAAGTAATCCAAAACTGGGATTGATATTTTGGCTCTTTTATTTTTACTTAAAGTACAATAACTTTTACCATTTTAATTTGTTTTAATAGTATATTGACAGTATTGTTTTCTTTCAAAAATCCACTTAATTTTCTTTACCCTATTATTAAAATGGTAATTGACAAAAACAAACTACATTGTCACCAGAAGAGCAATACAAAATGTACAAGTGATATATTAAAATCATCTTTCCAGCTTGAATTTCAATGATGCATTGGGGCAACGATTTTGTGAGAAACATCTTCACCCTTAAATAAAGATTTTCTTAATTCCTTACCTGTGTGCTAATTAGATATCACCTTGTTTTCACATTAAACAGACTTCCACATGAGAAAGCAGCAAGGATGCAGTGGCGCTAATGTTACCTGGTGTCAACCTGTATTATTTCAGTAGACATTGAAATGAGGATGCATCTTGCTGCCTTTCCAATGAAGCAAGTTTAATTTAGTAATAGGTGAAAAACCATCCTTACAAAGGTGTTAATCAGAGACTTGGCTTTGTGGACACTTTTCAGAGAACAAATTTGTTAGCATAAAGATAAAGCCAGAAAATAAAGAGCTGTTTAATCACTCAATTGGATTTTTCTGCCAGCATATTTTTTTTCTCTGCAACCCACTGCTAAATTGTGCTTCCTAGCTGTTTTTATAAAATCACTGAATCAAATCTAACTCTGATTACATCAGAGAAGGCCAGGTACCCTACACCATAACAGGGGGTTTGAAATTTTGACTTGTCTACTTAAAGATCACCAAAATCTGATAACAAGGTCAATTAGGTCCCTGGGTGGGATTGAACCACCAACCTTTTGGTTAATAGCCAAACACACTAACTGATTGCGCCACAGAGACACTTTGCAAAAAGTCTATACTGACAAAGGCTAATAAGCATTCATCTAAAACGTTTCCTAGAAAAACTTTAAAAAGTCAATAATCTGGAGAGTTTTTGTAAGATGTTTCTTCCATCAACCAACGAAGAAACACATTGGTACTTTCCCATGATGAGTGAGTGCTTCAGGATCTCTTGAACTTACATGTGCAGCAGAGTACTGCAATGGAAGCATGCTGGGCTCATAACCGAGAGGTAGGCAGATTGAAACTATCCTCTGCTATATGCATTTTTTTTTTGTTAATTAAAGTAATCCAAAACTGGGATTGATATTTTGTCTCTTTTATTTTTACTTAAAGTACAATAACTTTTACCATTTTAATTTGTTTTAATAGTATATTGACAGTATTGTTTTCTTTCAAAAATCCACTTCATTTTCTTTACCCTATTATTAAAATGGTAATTGACAAAAACAAACTACATTGTCACCAGAAGAGCAATACAAAATGTACAAGTGATATATTAAAATCATCTTTCCAGCTTGAATTTCAATGTTGCATTGGGTCAACAATTTTGTGAGAAACATCTTCACCCTTAAATAAAGATTTTCTTAATTCCTTACCTGTGTGCTAATTAGATATCACCTTGTTTTCACATTAAACAGACTTCCACATGAGAAAGCAGCAAGGATGCAGTGGCGTTAATGTTTCCTGGTGTCAACCTGTATTATTTCAGTAGACATTGAAATGAGGATACATCTTGCTGCCTTTCCAATGAAGCAAGTTTAATTTAGTAATAGGTGAAAAACCATCCCTACAAAGGTGTTAATCAGAGACTTGGCTTTGTGGACACTTTTCAGAGAACAAATTTGTTAGCATAAAAATAAAGCCAGAAAATGAAGAGCTGTTTAATCACGCAATTTGATTTTTTTGCCAGCATATTTCTTTTTCTCTGCAACCCACTGCTAAATTGTGCTTCCTAGATGTTTTTATAAAATCACTGAATCAAATCTAACTCTGATTACATCAGAGAAGGCCAGGTACCCTACACCATAACAGGGGGTATGAAATTTGACTTGTCTACTTAAAGATCACCAAAATCTGATAACAAGGTCAATTACGTCCCTGGGTGGGATTGAACCACCAACCTTTTGGTTAATAGCCGTACATACTAACTGATTGCGCCACAGAGACACTTTGCAAAAGTACATACTGACAAATGCTAATAAGCATTCATCTAAAACGTTTCCTAGAAAAACTTAAAAAAGTCAATAATCTGGAGAGTTTTTGTAAGATGTTTCTTCTATCAACCAACGAAGAAACACATTGGTACTTTCCCATGATGAGTGAGTGCTTCAGGATCTCTTGCACTTACATGTGCAGCAGAGTACAGCAATGGAAGCATGCTGGGCCCATAACCCAGAGGTAGGCAGGTTGAAACTATCCTCTGCTATATGCATTTTTTTGTTTGTTAATTAAAGTAATCCAAAACTGGGATTGATATTTTGGCTCTTTTATTTTTACTTAAAGTACAATAACTTTTACCATTTTAATTTGTTTTAATAGTATATTGACAGTATTGTTTTCTTTCAAAAATCCACTTAATTTTCTTTACCCTATTATTAAAATGGTAATTGACAAAAACAAACTACATTGTCACCAGAAGAGCAATACAAAATGTACAAGTGATATATTAAAATCATATTTCCAGCTTGAATTTCAATGATGCATTGTGGCAACGATTTTGTGAGAAACATCTTCACCCTTAAATAAAGATTTTCTTAATTCCTTACCTGTGTGCTAATTAGATATCACCTTGTTTTCATATAAAACAGACTTCCACATGAGAAAGCAGCAAGGATGCAGTTTCGTTAATGTTTCCTGGTGTCAACTTGTATTATTTTAGTAGACATTGAAATGAGGATGCATCTTGCTGCCTTTCCAATGAAGCAAGTTTAATTTAGTAATAGGTGAAAAACCATCCTTACAAAGGTGTTAATCAGAGACTTGGCTTTGTGGACACTTTTCAGAGAACAAATTTGTTAGCATAAAAATAAAGCCAGAAAATGAAGAGCTGTTTAATCACTCAATTGGATTTTTCTGCCAGCATATTTTTTTTCTCTGCAACCCACTGCTAAATTGTGCTTCCTAGCTGTTTTTATAAAATCACTGAATCAAATCTAACTCTGATTACATCAGAGAAGGCCAGGTACCCTACACCATAACAGGGGGTTTGAAATTTTGACTTGTCTACTTAAAGATCACCAAAATCTGATAACAAGGTCAATTAGGTCCCTGGATGGGATTGAACCACCAACCTTATGGTTAATAGCCGTACATACTAACTGATTGCGCCACAGAGACACTTTGCGAAAGTCCATACTGACAAAGGCTAATAAGCATTCATCTAAAACGTTTCCTAGAAAAACTTTAAAAAGTCAATAATCTGGAGAGTTTTTGTAAGATGTTTCTTCCATCAACCAACGAAGAAACACATTGGTACTTTCCCATGATGAGTGAGTGCTTCAGGATCTCTTGAACTTACATGTGCAGCAGAGTACTGCAATGGAAGCATGCTGGGCCCATAACCCAGAGGTAGGCAGATTGAAACTATCCTCTGCTATATGCATTTTTTTTTTGTTAATTAAAGTAATCCAAAACTGGGATTGATATTTTGTCTCTTTTATTTTTACTTAAAGTACAATAACTTTTACCATTTTAATTTGTTTTAATAGTATATTGACAGTATTGTTTTCTTTCAAAAATCCACTTCATTTTCTTTACCCTATTATTAAAATGGTAATTGACAAAAACAAACTACATTGTCACCAGAAGAGCAATACAAAATGTACAAGTGATATATTAAAATCATCTTTCCAGCTTGAATTTCAACGATGCATTGGGTCAACAATTTTGTGAGAAACATCTTCACCCTTAAATAAAGATTTTCTTAATTCCTTACCTGTGTGCTAATTAGATATCACCTTGTTTTCACATTAAACAGACTTCCACATGAGAAAGCAGCAAGGATGCAGTGGCGTTAATGTTTCCTGGTGTCAACCTGTATTATTTCAGTAGACATTGAAATGAGGATACATCTTGCTGCCTTTCCAATGAAGCAAGTTTAATTTAGTAATAGGTGAAAAACCATCCCTACAAAGGTGTTAATCAGAGACTTGGCTTTGTGGACACTTTTCAGAGAACAAATTTGTTAGCATAAAAATAAAGCCAGAAAATGAAGAGCTGTTTAATCACGCAATTTGATTTTTTTGCCAGCATATTTCTTTTTCTCTGCAACCCACTGCTAAATTGTGCTTCCTAGATGTTTTTATAAAATCACTGAATCAAATCTAACTCTGATTACATCAGAGAAGGCCAGGTACCCTACACCATAACAGGGGGTATGAAATTTGACTTGTCTACTTAAAGATCACCAAAATCTGATAACAAGGTCAATTACGTCCCTGGGTGGGATTGAACCACCAACCTTTTGGTTAATAGCCGTACACACTAACTGATTGCGCCACAGAGACACTTTGCAAAACTACATACTGACAAATGCTAATAAGCATTCATCTAAAACGTTTCCTAGAAAAACTTTAAAAAGTCAATAATCTGGAGAGTTTTTGTAAGATGTTTCTTCTATCAACCAACGAAGAAACACATTGGTACTTTCCCATGATGAGTGAGTGCTTCAGGATCTCTTGCACTTACATGTGCAGCAGAGTACAGCAATGGAAGCATGCTGGGCCCATTACCCAGAGGTAGGCAGATTGAAACTATCCTCTGCTATATGCATTTTTTTGTTTGTTAATTAAAGTAATCCAAAACTGGGATTGATATTTTGGCTCTTTTATTTTTACTTAAAGTACAATAACTTTTACCATTTTAATTTGTTTTAATAGTATATTGACAGTATTGTTTTCTTTCAAAAATCCACTTAATTTTCTTTACCCTATTATTAAAATGGTAATTGACAAAAACAAACTACATTGTCACCAGAAGAGCAATACAAAATGTACAAGTGATATATTAAAATCATCTTTCCAGCTTGAATTTCAATGATGCATTGGGGCAACGATTTTGTGAGAAACATCTTCACCCTTAAATAAAGATTTTCTTAATTCCTTACCTGTGTGCTAATTAGATATCACCTTGTTTTCACATTAAACAGACTTCCACATGAGAAAGCAGCAAGGATGCAGTGGCGTTAATGTTTCCTGGTGTCAACCTGTATTATTTCAGTAGACATTGAAATGAGGATGCATCTTGCTGCCTTTCCAATGAAGCAAGTTTAATTTAGTAATAGGTGAAAAACCATCCTTACAAAGGTGTTAATCAGAGACTTGGCTTTGTGGACACTTTTCAGAGAACAAATTTGTTAGCATAAAAATAAAGCCAGAAAATAAAGAGCTGTTTAATCACTCAATTGGATTTTTCTGCCAGCATATTTTTTTTCTCTGCAACCCACTGCTAAATTGTGCTTCCTAGCTGTTTTTATAAAATCACTGAATCAAATCTAACTCTGATTACATCAGAGAAGGCCAGGTACCCTACACCATAACAGGGGGTTTGAAATTTTGACTTGTCTACTTAAAGATCACCAAAATCTGATAACAAGGTCAATTAGGTCCCTGGGTGGGATTGAACCACCAACCTTTTGGTTAATAGCCGTACACACTAACTGATTGCGCCACAGAGACACTTTGCAAAAAGTCCATACTGACAAAGGCTAATAAGCATTCATCTAAAACGTTTCCTAGAAAAACTTTAAAAAGTCAATAATCTGGAGAGTTTTTGTAAGATGTTTCTTCCATCAACCAACGAAGAAACACATTGGTACTTTCCCATGATGAGTGAGTGCTTCAGGATCTCTTGAACTTACATGTGCAGCAGAGTACTGCAATGGAAGCATGCTGGGCTCATAACCGAGAGGTAGGCAGATTGAAACTATCCTCTGCTATATGCATTTTTTTTTTGTTAATTAAAGTAATCCAAAACTGGGATTGATATTTTGTCTCTTTTATTTTTACTTAAAGTACAATAACTTTTACCATTTTAATTTGTTTTAATAGTATATTGACAGTATTGTTTTCTTTCAAAAATCCACTTCATTTTCTTTACCCTATTATTAAAATGGTAATTGACAAAAACAAACTACATTGTCACCAGAAGAGCAATACAAAATGTACAAGTGATATATTAAAATCATCTTTCCAGCTTGAATTTCAATGTTGCATTGGGTCAACATTTTTGTGAGAAACATCTTCACCCTTAAATAAAGATTTTCTTAATTCCTTACCTGTGTGCTAATTAGATATCACCTTGTTTTCACATTAAACAGACTTCCACATGAGAAAGCAGCAAGGATGCAGTGGCGTTAATGTTTCCTGGTGTCAACTTGTATTATTTCAGTAGACATTGAAATGAGGATGCATCTTGCTGCCTTTCCAATGAAGCAAGTTTAATTTAGTAATAGGTGAAAAACCATCCTTACAAAGGTGTTAATCAGAGACTTGGCTTTGTGGACACTTTTCAGAGAACAAATTTGTTAGCATAAAAATAAAGCCAGAAAATAAAGAGCTGTTTAATCACTCGATTGGATTTTTCTGCCAGCATATTTTTTTTCTCTGCAACCCACTGCTAAATTGTGCTTCCTAGCTGTTTTTTATAAAATCACTGAATCAAATCTAACTCTGATTACATCAGAGAAGGCCATGTACCCTACACCATAAGAGGAGGTTTGAAATTTTGACTTGTCTCCTTAAATATCACCAAAATCTGATCACAAGGTTAATTACGTCCCTGGGTGGGATTGAACCACCAACATTTTGGTTAATAGCCAAACACACTAACCGATTGCGCCACAGAGACACTTTGCAAAAGTCCATACTGACAAAGGCTAATAAGCATTCATCTAAAACGTTTCCTAGAAAAACTTTAAAAAGTCAATAATCTGGAGAGTTTTTGTAAGATGTTTCTTCCATCAACCAACGAAGAAACACATTGGTACTTTCCCATGATGAGTGAGTGCTTCAGGATCTCTTGCACTTACATGTGCAGCAGAGTACTGCAATGGAAGCATGCTGGGCCCATAACCCAGAGGTAGGCAGATTGAAACTATCCTCTGCTATATGCATTTTTTTTGTTAATTAAAGTAATCCAAAACTGGGATTGATATTTTGTCTCTTTTATTTTTACTTAAAGTACAATAACTTTTACCATTTTAATTTGTTTTAATAGTATATTGACAGTATTGTTTTCTTTCAAAAATCCACTTCATTTTCTTTACCCTATTATTAAAATGGTAATTGACAAAAACAAACTACATTGTCACCAGAAGAGCAATACAAAATGTACAAGTGATATATTAAAATCATCTTTCCAGCTTGAATTTCAATGTTGCATTGGGTCAACATTTTTGTGAGAAACATCTTCACCCTTAAATAAAGATTTTCTTAATTCCTTACCTGTGTGCTAATTAGATATCACCTTGTTTTCACATTAAACAGACTTCCACATGAGAAAGCAGCAAGGATGCAGTGGCGTTAATGTTTCCTGGTGTCAACTTGTATTATTTCAGTAGACATTGAAATGAGGATGCATCTTGCTGCCTTTCCAATGAAGCAAGTTTAATTTAGTAATAGGTGAAAAACCATCCTTACAAAGGTGTTAATCAGAGACTTGGCTTTGTGGACACTTTTCAGAGAACAAATTTGTTAGCATAAAAATAAAGCCAGAAAATGAAGAGCTGTTTAATCACTCGATTGGATTTTTCTGCCAGCATATTTTTTTTCTCTGCAACCCACTGCTAAATTGTGCTTCCTAGCTGTTTTTTATAAAATCACTGAATCAAATCTAACTCTGATTACATCAGAGAAGGCCATGTACCCTACACCATAAGAGGAGGTTGGAAATTTTGACTTGTCTCCTTAAATATCACCAAAATCTGATCACAAGGTTAATTACGTCCCTGGGTGGGATTGAACCACCAACATTTTGGTTAATAGCCAAACACACTAACCGATTGCGCCACAGAGACACTTTGCAAAAGTCCATACTGACAAAGGCTAATAAGCATTCATCTAAAACGTTTCCTAGAAAAACTTTAAAAAGTCAATAATCTGGAGAGTTTTTGTAAGATGTTTCTTCCATCAACCAACGAAGAAACACATTGGTACTTTCCCATGATGAGTGAGTGCTTCAGGATCTCTTGCACTTACATGTGCAGCAGAGTACTGCAATGGAAGCATGCTGGGCCCATAACCCAGAGGTAGGCAGATTGAAACTATCCTCTGCTATATGCATTTTTTTTGTTAAAGTAATCCAAAACTGGGATTGATATTTTGTCTCTTTTATTTTTACTTAAAGTACAATAACTTTTACCATTTTAATTTGTTTTAATAGTATATTGACAGTATTGTTTTCTTTCAAAAATCAACTTCATTTTCTTTACCCTATTATTAAAATGGTAATTGACAAAAACAAACTACATTGTCACCAGAAGAGCAATACAAAATGTACAAGTGATATATTAAAATCATCTTTCCAGCTTGAATTTCAATGATGCATTGGGTCAACAATTTTGTGAGAAACATCTTCACCCTTAAATAAAGATTTTCTTAATTCCTTACCTGTGTGCTAATTAGATATCACCTTGTTTTCACATTAAACAGACTTCCACATGAGAAAGCAGCAAGGATGCAGTGGCGTTAATGTTTCCTGGTGTCAACCTGTATTATTTCAGTAGACATTGAAATGAGGATACATCTTGCTGCCTTTCCAATGAAGCAAGTTTAATTTAGTAATAGGTGAAAAACCATCCCTACAAAGGTGTTAATCAGAGACTTGGCTTTGTGGACACTTTTCAGAGAACAAATTTGTTAGCATAAAAATAAAGCCAGAAAATGAAGAGCTGTTTAATCACGCAATTTGATTTTTTTGCCAGCATATTTCTTTTTCTCTGCAACCCACTGCTAAATTGTGCTTCCTAGATGTTTTTTATAAAATCACTGAATCAAATCTAACTCTGATTACATCAGAGAAGGCCAGGTACCCTACACCATAACAGGGGGTTTGAAAATTTGACTGGTCTACTTAAAGATCACCAAAATCTGATAACAAGGTCAATTAGGTCCCTGGATGGGATTGAACCACCAACCTTATGGTTAATAGCCGTACATACTAACTGATTGCGCCACAGAGACACTTTGCAAAATTCCATACTGACAAAGGCTAATAAGCATTCTTCTAAAACGTTTCCTAGAAAAACTTTAAAAAGTCAATAATCTGGAGAGTTTTTGTAAGATGTTTCTTCCATCAACCAACGAAGAAACACATTGGTACTTTCCCATGATGAGTGAGTGCTTCAGGATCTCTTGCACTTACATGTGCAGCAGAGTACTGCAATGGAAGCATGCTGGGCCCATAACCCAGAGGTAGGCAGATTGAAACTATCCTCTGCTATATGCATTTTTTTTGTTAATTAAAGTAATCCAAAACTGGGATTGATATTTTGTCTCTTTTATTTTTACTTAAAGTACAATAACTTTTACCATTTTAATTTGTTTTAATAGTATATTGACAGTATTGTTTTCTTTCAAAAATCCACTTCATTTTCTTTACCCTATTATTAAAATGGTAATTGACAAAAACAAACTACATTGTCACCAGAAGAGCAATACAAAATGTACAAGTGATATATTAAAATCATATTTCCAGCTTGAATTTCAATGATGCATTGGGGCAACGATTTTGTGAGAAACATCTTCACCCTTAAATAAAGATTTTCTTAATTCCTTACCTGTGTGCTAATTAGATATCACCTTGTTTTCATATTAAACAGACTTCCACATGAGAAAGCAGCAAGGATGCAGTGGCGTTAATGTTTCCTGGTGTCAACTTGTATTATTTCAGTAGACATTGAAATGAGGATGCATCTTGCTGCCTTTCCAATGAAGCAAGTTTAATTTAGTAATAGGTGAAAAACCATCCTTACAAAGGTGTTAATCAGAGACTTGGCTTTGTGGACACTTTTCAGAGAACAAATTTGTTAGCATAAAAATAAAGCCAGAAAATGAAGAGCTGTTTAATCACTCAATTGGATTTTTCTGCCAGCATATTTTTTTTCTCTGCAACCCACTGCTAAATTGTGCTTCCTAGCTGTTTTTATAAAATCACTGAATCAAATCTAACTCTGATTACATCAGAGAAGGCCAGGTACCCTACACCATAACAGGGGGTTTGAAATTTTGACTTGTCTACTTAAAGATCACCAAAATCTGATAACAAGGTCAATTAGGTCCCTCGGTGGGATTGAACCACCAACCTTATGGTTAATAGCCATACATACTAACTGATTGCGCCACAGAAACACTTTGCAAAAGTCCATACTGACAAAGGCTAATAAGCATTCATCTAAAACGTTTCCTAGAAAAACTTTAAAAAGTCAATAATCTGGAGAGTTTTTGTAAGATGTTTCTTCCATCAACCAACGAAGAAACACATTGGTACTTTCCCATGATGAGTGAGTGCTTCAGGATCTCTTGCACTTACATGTGCAGCAGAGTACTGCAATGGAAGCATGCTGGGCCCATAACCCAGAGGTAGGCAGATTGAAACTATCCTCTGCTATATGCATTTTTTTGTTTGTTAATTAAAGTAATCCAAAACTGGGATTGATATTTTGTCTCTTTTATTTTTACTTTAAGTACAATAACTTTTACCATTTTAATTTGTTTTAATAGTATATTGACAGTATTGTTTTCTTTCAAAAATCCACTTCATTTTCTTTACCCTATTATTAAAATGGTAATTGACAAAAACAAACTACATTGTCACCAGAAGAGCAATACAAAATGTACAAGTGATATATTAAAATCATCTTTCCAGCTTGAATTTCAATGATGCATTGGGGCAACGATTTTGTGAGAAACATCTTCACCCTTAAATAAAGATTTTCTTAATTCCTTACCTGTGTGCTAATTAGATATCACCTTGTTTTCACATTAAACAGACTTCCACATGAGAAAGCAGCAAGGATGCAGTGGCGTTAATGTTTCCTGGTGTCAACCTGTATTATTTCAGTAGACATTGAAATGAGGATACATCTTGCTGCCTTTCCAATGAAGCAAGTTTAATTTAGTAATAGGTGAAAAACCATCCCTACAAAGGTGTTAATCAGAGACTTGGCTTTGTGGACACTTTTCAGAGAACAAATTTGTTAGCATAAAAATAAAGCCAGAAAATGAAGAGCTGTTTAATCACGCAATTTGGTTTTTTTGCCAGCATATTTCTTTTTCTATGCAACCCACTCCTAAATTGTGCTTCCTAGATGTTTTTATAAAATCACTGAATCAAATCTAACTCTGATTACATCAGAGAAGGCCAGGTACCCTACACCATAACAGGGGGTATGAAATTTGACTTGTCTACTTAAAGATCACCAAAATCTGATAACAATGTCAATTACGTCCCTGGGTGGGATTGAACCACCAACCTTTTGGTTAATAGCCATACACACTAACTGATTGCGCCACAGAGACACTTTGCAAAAAGTACTTACTGACAAATGCTAATAAGCATTCATCTAAAATGTTTCCTAGAAAAACGTAAAAAAGTCAATAATCTGGAGAGTTTTTGTAAGATGTTTCTTCTATCAACCAACGAAGAAACACATTGGTACTTTCCCATGATGAGTGAGTGCTTCAGGATCTCTTGCACTTACATGTGCAGCAGAGTACAGCAATGGAAGCATGCTGGGCCCATAACCCAGAGGTAGGCAGATTGAAACTATCCTCTGCTATATGCATTTTTTTGTTTGTTAATTAAAGTAATCCAAAACTGGGATTGATATTTTGGCTCTTTTATTTTTACTTAAAGTACAATAACTTTTACCATTTTAATTTGTTTTAATAGTATATTGACAGTATTGTTTTCTTTCAAAAATCCACTTAATTTTCTTTACCCTATTATTAAAATGGTAATTGACAAAAACAAACTACATTGTCACCAGAAGAGCAATACAAAATGTACAAGTGATATATTAAAATCATCTTTCCAGCTTGAATTTCAATGATGCATTGGGGCAACGATTTTGTGAGAAACATCTTCACCCTTAAATAAAGATTTTCTTAATTCCTTACCTGTGTGCTAATTAGATATCACCTTGTTTTCACATTAAACAGACTTCCACATGAGAAAGCAGCAAGGATGCAGTGGCGTTAATGTTTCCTGGTGTCAACCTGTATTATTTCAGTAGACATTGAAATGAGGATGCATCTTGCTGCCTTTCCAATGAAGCAAGTTTAATTTAGTAATAGGTGAAAAGCCATCCTTACAAAGGTGTTAATCAGAGACTTGGCTTTGTGGACACTTTTCAGAGAACAAATTTGTTAGCATAAAAATAAAGCCAGAAAATGAAGAGCTGTTTAATCACTCAATTGGATTTTTCTGCCAGCATATTTTTTTTCTCTGCAACCCACTGCTAAATTGTGCTTCCTAGCTGTTTTTATAAAATCACTGAATCAAATCTAACTCTGATTACATCAGAGAAGGCCAGGTACCCTACACCATAACAGGGGGTTTGAAATTATGACTTGTCTACTTAAAGATCACCAAAATCTGATAACAAGGTCAATTAGGTCCCTAGGTGGGATTGAACCACCAACCTTTTGGTTAATAGCCGTACACACTAACTGATTGCGCCACAGAGACACTTTGCAAAAAGTCCATACTGACAAAGGCTAATAAGCATTCATCTAAAACGTTTCCTAGAAAAACTTTAAAAAGTCAATAATCTGGAGAGTTTTTGTAAGATGTTTCTTCCATCAACCAACGAAGAAACACATTGGTACTTTCCCATGATGAGTGAGTGCTTCAGGATCTCTTGAACTTACATGTGCAGCAGAGTACTGCAATGGAAGCATGCTGGGCTCATAACCGAGAGGTAGGCAGATTGAAACTATCCTCTGCTATATGCATTTTTTTTTTGTTAATTAAAGTAATCCAAAACTGGGATTGATATTTTGTCTCTTTTATTTTTACTTAAAGTACAATAACTTTTACCATTTTAATTTGTTTTAATAGTGTATTGACAGTATTGTTTTCTTTCAAAAATCCACTTCATTTTCTTTACCCTATTATTAAAATGGTAATTGACAAAAACAAACTACATTGTCACCAGAAGAGCAATACAAAATGTACAAGTGATATATTAAAATCATCTTTCCAGCTTGAATTTCAATGTTGCATTGGGTCAACAATTTTGTGAGAAACATCTTCACCCTTAAATAAAGATTTTCTTAATTCCTTACCTGTGTGCTAATTAGATATCACCTTGTTTTCACATTAAACAGACTTCCACATGAGAAAGCAGCAAGGATGCAGTGGCGTTAATGTTTCCTGGTGTCAACTTGTATTATTTCAGTAGACATTGAAATGAGGATGCATCTTGCTGCCTTTCCAATGAAGCAAGTTTAATTTAGTAATAGGTGAAAAACCATCCTTACAAAGGTGTTAATCAGAGACTTGGCTTTGTGGACACTTTTCAGAGAACAAATTTGTTAGCATAAAAATAAAGCCAGAAAATGAAGAGCTGTTTAATCACTCGATTGGATTTTTCTGCCAGCATATTTTTTTTCTCTGCAACCCACTGCTAAATTGTGCTTCCTAGCTGTTTTTTATAAAATCACTGAATCAAATCTAACTCTGATTACATCAGAGAAGGCCATGTACCCTACACCATAAGAGGAGGTTTGAAATTTTGACTTGTCTCCTTAAATATCACCAAAATCTGATCACAAGGTTAATTACGTCCCTGGGTGGGATTGAACCACCAACATTTTGGTTAATAGCCAAACACACTAACCGATTGCGCCACAGAGACACTTTGCAAAAGTCCATACTGACAAAGGCTAATAAGCATTCATCTAAAACGTTTCCTAGAAAAACTTTAAAAAGTCAATAATCTGGAGAGTTTTTGTAAGATGTTTCTTCCATCAACCAACGAAGAAACACATTGGTACTTTCCCATGATGAGTGAGTGCTTCAGGATCTCTTGCACTTACATGTGCAGCAGAGTACTGCAATGGAAGCATGCTGGGCCCATAACCCAGAGGTAGGCAGATTGAAACTATCCTCTGCTATATGCATTTTTTTTGTTAATTAAAGTAATCCAAAACTGGGATTGATATTTTGTCTCTTTTATTTTTACTTAAAGTACAATAACTTTTACCATTTTAATTTGTTTTAATAGTATATTGACAGTATTGTTTTCTTTCAAAAATCAACTTCATTTTCTTTACCCTATTATTAAAATGGTAATTGACAAAAACAAACTACATTGTCACCAGAAGAGCAATACAAAATGTACAAGTGATATATTAAAATCATCTTTCCAGCTTGAATTTCAATGATGCATTGGGTCAACAATTTTGTGAGAAACATCTTCACCCTTAAATAAAGATTTTCTTAATTCCTTACCTGTGTGCTAATTAGATATCACCTTGTTTTCACATTAAACAGACTTCCACATGAGAAAGCAGCAAGGATGCAGTGGCGTTAATGTTTCCTGGTGTCAACCTGTATTATTTCAGTAGACATTGAAATGAGGATACATCTTGCTGCCTTTCCAATGAAGCAAGTTTAATTTAGTAATAGGTGAAAAACCATCCCTACAAAGGTGTTAATCAGAGACTTGGCTTTGTGGACACTTTTCAGAGAACAAATTTGTTAGCATAAAAATAAAGCCAGAAAATGAAGAGCTGTTTAATCACGCAATTTGATTTTTTTGCCAGCATATTTCTTTTTCTCTGCAACCCACTGCTAAATTGTGCTTCCTAGCTGTTTTTTATAAAATCACTGAATCAAATCTAACTCTGATTACATCAGAGAAGGCCAGGTACCCTACACCATAACAGGGGGTTTGAAATTTTGACTTGTCTACTTAAAGATCACCAAAATCTGATAACAAGGTCAATTAGGTCCCTGGATGGGATTGAACCACCAACCTTATGGTTAATAGCCGTACATACTAACTGATTGCGCCACAGAGACACTTTGCAAAATTCCATACTGACAAAGGCTAATAAGCATTCATCTAAAACGTTTCCTAGAAAAACTTTAAAAAGTCAATAATCTGGAGAGTTTTTGTAAGATGTTTCTTCCATCAACCAACGAAGAAACACATTGGTACTTTCCCATGATGAGTGAGTGCTTCAGGATCTCTTGCACTTACATGTGCAGCAGAGTACTGCAATGGAAGCATGCTGGGCCCATAACCCAGAGGTAGGCAGATTGAAACTATCCTCTGCTATATGCATTTTTTTTGTTAATTAAAGTAATCCAAAACTGGGATTGATATTTTGTCTCTTTTATTTTTACTTAAAGTACAATAACTTTTACCATTTTAATTTGTTTTAATAGTATATTGACAGTATTGTTTTCTTTCAAAAATCCACTTCATTTTCTTTACCCTATTATTAAAATGGTAATTGACAAAAACAAACTACATTGTCACCAGAAGAGCAATACAAAATGTACAAGTGATATATTAAAATCATATTTCCAGCTTGAATTTCAATGATGCATTGGGGCAACGATTTTGTGAGAAACATCTTCACCCTTAAATAAAGATTTTCTTAATTCCTTACCTGTGTGCTAATTAGATATCACCTTGTTTTCATATTAAACAGACTTCCACATGAGAAAGCAGCAAGGATGCAGTGGCGTTAATGTTTCCTGGTGTCAACTTGTATTATTTCAGTAGACATTGAAATGAGGATGCATCTTGCTGCCTTTCCAATGAAGCAAGTTTAATTTAGTAATAGGTGAAAAACCATCCTTACAAAGGTGTTAATCAGAGACTTGGCTTTGTGGACACTTTTCAGAGAACAAATTTGTTAGCATAAAAATAAAGCCAGAAAATGAAGAGCTGTTTAATCACTCAATTGGATTTTTCTGCCAGCATATTTTTTTTCTCTGCAACCCACTGCTAAATTGTGCTTCCTAGCTGTTTTTATAAAATCACTGAATCAAATCTAACTCTGATTACATCAGAGAAGGCCAGGTACCCTACACCATAACAGGGGGTTTGAAATTTTGACTTGTCTACTTAAAGATCACCAAAATCTGATAACAAGGTCAATTAGGTCCCTCGGTGGGATTGAACCACCAACCTTATGGTTAATAGCCATACATACTAACTGATTGCGCCACAGAAACACTTTGCAAAAGTCCATACTGACAAAGGCTAATAAGCATTCATCTAAAACGTTTCCTAGAAAAACTTTAAAAAGTCAATAATCTGGAGAGTTTTTGTAAGATGTTTCTTCCATCAACCAACGAAGAAACACATTGGTACTTTCCCATGATGAGTGAGTGCTTCAGGATCTCTTGCACTTACATGTGCAGCAGAGTACTGCAATGGAAGCATGCTGGGCCCATAACCCAGAGGTAGGCAGATTGAAACTATCCTCTGCTATATGCATTTTTTTGTTTGTTAATTAAAGTAATCCAAAACTGGGATTGATATTTTGTCTCTTTTATTTTTACTTTAAGTACAATAACTTTTACCATTTTAATTTGTTTTAATAGTATATTGACAGTATTGTTTTCTTTCAAAAATCCACTTCATTTTCTTTACCCTATTATTAAAATGGTAATTGACAAAAACAAACTACATTGTCACCAGAAGAGCAATACAAAATGTACAAGTGATATATTAAAATCATCTTTCCAGCTTGAATTTCAATGATGCATTGGGGCAACGATTTTGTGAGAAACATCTTCACCCTTAAATAAAGATTTTCTTAATTCCTTACCTGTGTGCTAATTAGATATCACCTTGTTTTCACATTAAACAGACTTCCACATGAGAAAGCAGCAAGGATGCAGTGGCGTTAATGTTTCCTGGTGTCAACTTGTATTATTTCAGTAGACATTGAAATGAGGATGCATCTTGCTGCCTTTCCAATGAAGCAAGTTTAATTTAGTAATAGGTGAAAAACCATCCTTACAAAGGTGTTAATCAGAGACTTGGCTTTGTGGACACTTTTCAGAGAACAAATTTGTTAGCATAAAAATAAAGCCAGAAAATGAAGAGCTGTTTAATCACTCAATTGGATTTTTCTGCCAGCATATTTTTTTTCTCTGCAACCCACTCCTAAATTGTGCTTCCTAGATGTTTTTATAAAATCACTGAATCAAATCTAACTCTGATTACATCAGAGAAGGCCAGGTACCCTACACCATAACAGGGGGTATGAAATTTGACTTGTCTACTTAAAGATCACCAAAATCTGATAACAATGTCAATTACGTCCCTGGGTGGGATTGAACCACCAACCTTTTGGTTAATAGCCGTACACACTAACTGATTGCGCCACAGAGACACTTTGCAAAAAGTACTTACTGACAAATGCTAATAAGCATTCATCTAAAACGTTTCCTAGAAAAACTTAAAAAAGTCAATAATCTGGAGAGTTTTTGTAAGATGTTTCTTCTATCAACCAACGAAGAAACACATTGGTACTTTCCCATGATGAGTGAGTGCTTCAGGATCTCTTGCACTTACATGTGCAGCAGAGTACAGCAATGGAAGCATGCTGGGCCCATAACCCAGAGGTAGGCAGATTGAAACTATCCTCTGCTATATGCATTTTTTTGTTTGTTAATTAAAGTAATCCAAAACTGGGATTGATATTTTGGCTCTTTTATTTTTACTTAAAGTACAATAACTTTTACCATTTTAATTTGTTTTAATAGTATATTGACAGTATTGTTTTCTTTCAAAAATCCACTTAATTTTCTTTACCCTATTATTAAAATGGTAATTGACAAAAACAAACTACATTGTCACCAGAAGAGCAATACAAAATGTACAAGTGATATATTAAAATCATCTTTCCAGCTTGAATTTCAATGATGCATTGGGGCAACGATTTTGTGAGAAACATCTTCACCCTTAAATAAAGATTTTCTTAATTCCTTACCTGTGTGCTAATTAGATATCACCTTGTTTTCACATTAAACAGACTTCCACATGAGAAAGCAGCAAGGATGCAGTGGCGTTAATGTTTCCTGGTGTCAACCTGTATTATTTCAGTAGACATTGAAATGAGGATGCATCTTGCTGCCTTTCCAATGAAGCAAGTTTAATTTAGTAATAGGTGAAAAACCATCCTTACAAAGGTGTTAATCAGAGACTTGGCTTTGTGGACACTTTTCAGAGAACAAATTTGTTAGCATAAAAATAAAGCCAGAAAATAAAAAGCTGTTTAATCACTCAATTGGATTTTTCTGCCAGCATATTTTTTTTCTCTGCAACCCACTGCTAAATTGTGCTTCCTAGCTGTTTTTATAAAATCACTGAATCAAATCTAACTCTGATTACATCAGAGAAGGCCAGGTACCCTACACCATAACAGGGGGTTTGAAATTTTGACTTGTCTACTTAAAGATCACCAAAATCTGATAACAAGGTCAATTAGGTCCCTGGGTGGGATTGTACCACCAACCTTTTGGTTAATAGCCGTACACACTAACTGATTGCGCCACAGAGACACTTTGCAAAAAGTCCATACTGACAAAGGCTAATAAGCATTCATCTAAAACGTTTCCTAGAAAAACTTTAAAAAGTCAATAATCTGGAGAGTTTTTGTAAGATGTTTCTTCCATCAACCAACGAAGAAACACATTGGTACTTTCCCATGATGAGTGAGTGCTTCAGGATCGCTTGAACTTACATGTGCAGCAGAGTACTGCAATGGAAGCATGCTGGGCCCATAACCGAGAGGTAGGCAGATTGAAACTATCCTCTGCTATATGCATTTTTTTTTTTGTTAATTAAAGTAATCCAAAACTGGGAATGATATTTTGTCTCTTTTATTTTTACTTAAAGTACAATAACTTTTACCATTTTAATTTGTTTTAATAGTATATTGACAGTATTGTTTTCTTTCAAAAATCCACTTCATTTTCTTTACCCTATTATTAAAATGGTAATTGACAAAAACAAACTACATTGTCACCAGAAGAGCAATACAAAATGTACAAGTGATATATTAAAATCATCTTTCCAGCTTGAATTTCAATGTTGCATTGGGTCAACAATTTTGTGAGAAACATCTTCACCCTTAAATAAAGATTTTCTTAATTCCTTACCTGTGTGCTAATTAGATATCACCTTGTTTTCACATTAAACAGACTTCCACATGAGAAAGCAGCAAGGATGCAGTGGCGTTAATGTTTCCTGGTGTCAACTTGTATTATTTCAGTAGACATTGAAATGAGGATGCATCTTGCTGCCTTTCCAATGAAGCAAGTTTAATTTAGTAATAGGTGAAAAACCATCCTTACAAAGGTGTTAATCAGAGACTTGGCTTTGTGGACACTTTTCAGAGAACAAATTTGTTAGCATAAAAATAAAGCCAGAAAATGAAGAGCTGTTTAATCACTCGATTGGATTTTTCTGCCAGCATATTTTTTTTCTCTGCAACCCACTGCTAAATTGTGCTTCCTAGCTGTTTTTTATAAAATCACTGAATCAAATCTAACTCTGATTACATCAGAGAAGGCCATGTACCCTACACCATAAGAGGAGGTTTGAAATTTTGACTTGTCTCCTTAAATATCACCAAAATCTGATCACAAGGTTAATTACGTCCCTGAGTGGGATTGAACCACCAACATTTTGGTTAATAGCCAAACACACTAACCGATTGCGCCACAGAGACACTTTGCAAAAGTCCATACTGACAAAGGCTAATAAGCATTCATCTAAAACGTTTCCTAGAAAAACTTTAAAAAGTCAATAATCTGGAGAGTTTTTGTAAGATGTTTCTTCCATCAACCAACGAAGAAACACATTGGTACTTTCCCATGATGAGTGAGTGCTTCAGGATCTCTTGCACTTACATGTGCAGCAGAGTACTGCAATGGAAGCATGCTGGGCCCATAACCCAGAGGTAGGCAGATTGAAACTATCCTCTGCTATATGCATTTTTTTTGTTAATTAAAGTAATCCAAAACTGGGATTGATATTTTGTCTCTTTTATTTTTACTTAAAGTACAATAACTTTTACCATTTTAATTTGTTTTAATAGTATATTGACAGTATTGTTTTCTTTCAAAAATCAACTTCATTTTCTTTACCCTATTATTAAAATGGTAATTGACAAAAACAAACTACATTGTCACCAGAAGAGCAATACAAAATGTACAAGTGATATATTAAAATCATCTTTCCAGCTTGAATTTCAATGATGCATTGGGTCAACAATTTTGTGAGAAACATCTTCACCCTTAAATAAAGATTTTCTTAATTCCTTACCTGTGTGCTAATTAGATATCACCTTGTTTTCACATTAAACAGACTTCCACATGAGAAAGCAGCAAGGATGCAGTGGCGTTAATGTTTCCTGGTGTCAACCTGTATTATTTCAGTAGACATTGAAATGAGGATACATCTTGCTGCCTTTCCAATGAAGCAAGTTTAATTTAGTAATAGGTGAAAAACCATCCCTACAAAGGTGTTAATCAGAGACTTGGCTTTGTGGACACTTTTCAGAGAACAAATTTGTTAGCATAAAAATAAAGCCAGAAAATGAAGAGCTGTTTAATCACGCAATTTGATTTTTTTGCCAGCATATTTCTTTTTCTCTGCAACCCACTGCTAAATTGTGCTTCCTAGATGTTTTTTATAAAATCACTGAATCAAATCTAACTCTGATTACATCAGAGAAGGCCAGGTACCCTACACCATAACAGGGGGTTTGAAATTTTGACTTGTCTACTTAATCAGAGTTAGATTTGATTCAGTGATTTTATAAAAACAGCTAGGAAGCACAATTTAGCAGTGGGTTGCAGAGAAAAAAAATATGCTGGCAGAAAAATCCAATTGAGTGATTAAACAGCTCTTTATTTTCTGGCTTTATTTTTATGCTAACAAATTTGTTCTCTGAAAAGTGTCCACAAAGCCAAGTCTCTGATTAACACCTTTGTAAGGATGGTTTTTCACCTATTACTAAATTAAACTTGCTTCATTGGAAAGGCAGCAAGATGCATCCTCATTTCAATGTCTACTGAAATAATACAAGTTGACACCAGGAAACATTAATGCCACTGCATCCTTGCTGCTTTCTCATGTGGAAGTCTGTTTAATGTGAAAACAAGGTGATATCTAATTAGCACACAGGTAAGGAATTAAGAAAATCTTTATTTAAGGGAGAAGATGTTTCTCACAAAATTGTTGACCCAATGCATCATTGAAATTCAAGCTGGAAAGATGATTTTAATATATCACTTGTACATTTTGTATTGCTCTTCTGGTGACAATGTAGTTTGTTTTTGTCAATTACCATTTTAATAATAGGGTAAAGAAAATGAAGTGGATTTTTGAAAGAAAACAATACTGTCAATATACTATTAAAACAAATTAAAATGGTAAAAGTTATTGTACTTTAAGTAAAAATAAAAGAGACAAAATATCAATCCCAGTTTTGGATTACTTTAATTAACAAAAAAAATGCATATAGCAGAGGATAGTTTCAATCTGCTTACCTCTGGGTTATGGGCCCAGCATGCTTCCATTGCAGTACTCTGCTGCACATGTAAGTTCAAGAGATCCTGAAGCACTCACTCATCATGGGAAAGTACCAATGTGTTTCTTCGTTGGTTAATGGAAGAAACATCTTACAAAAACTCTCCAGATTATTGACTTTTTAAAGTTTTTCTAGGAAACGTTTTAGATGAATGCTTATTAGCCTTTGTCAGTATAGACTTTCGCAAAGTGTCTCTGTGGCGCAATCAGTTAGTATGTACGGCTATTAACCAAAAGGTTGGTGGTTCAATCGCACCCAGGGACCTAATTGACCTTGTTATCAGATTTTGGTGATCTTTAAGTAGACAAGTCAAAATTTCAAACCCCCTGTTATGGTGTAGGGTACCTGGCCTTCTCTGATGTAATCAGAGTTAGATTTGATTCAGTGATTTTATAAAAACAGCTAGGAAGCACAATTTAGCAGTGGGTTGCAGAGAAAAAAAATATGCTGGCAGAAAAATCCAATTGAGTGATTAAACAGCTCTTTATTTTCTGGCTTTATTTTTATGCTAACAAATTTGTTCTCTGAAAAGTGTCCACAAAGCCAAGTCTCTGATTAACACCTTTGTAAGGATGGTTTTTCACCTATTACTAAATTAAACTTGCTTCATTGGAAAGGCAGCAAGATGCATCCTCATTTCAATGTCTACTGAACTAATACAGGTTGACACCAGGAAACATTAACGCCACTGCATCCTTGCTGCTTTCTCATGTGGAAGTCTGTTTAATGTGAAAACAAGGTGATATCTAATTAGCACACAGGTAAGGAATTAAGAAAATCTTTATTTAAGGGTGAAGATGTTTCTCACAAAATCGTTGCCCCAATGCATCATTGAAATTCAAGCTGGAAAGATGATTTTAATATATCACTTGTACATTTTGTATTGCTCTTCTGGTGACAATGTAGTTTGTTTTTGTCAATTACCATTTTAATAATAGGGTAAAGAAAATGAAGTGGATTTTTGAAAGAAAACAATACTGTCAATATACTATTAAAACAAATTAAAATGGTAAAAGTTATTGTACTTTAAGTAAAAATAAAAGAGCCAAAATATCAATCCCAGTTTTGGATTACTTTAATTAACAAACAAAAAAAATGCATATAGCAGAGGATAGTTTCAATCTGCCTACCTCTGGGTTATGGGCCCAGCATGCTTCCATTGCTGTACTCTGCTGCACATGTAAGTGCAAGAGATCCTGAAGCACTCACTCATCATGGGAAAGTACCAATGTGTTTCTTCGTTGGTTGATAGAAGAAACATCTTACAAAAACTCTCCAGATTATTGACTTTTTTAAGTTTTTCTAGGAAACGTTTTAGATGAATGCTTATTAGCATTTGTCAGTATGTACTTTTGCAAAGTGTCTCTGTGGCGCAATCAGTTAGTGTGTACGGCTATTAACCAAAAGGTTGGTGGTTCAATCCCACTCAGGGACGTAATTGACCTTGTTATCAGATTTTGGTGATCTTTAAGTAGACAAGTCAAATTTCATACCCCCTGTTATGGTGTAGGGTACCTGGCCTTCTCTGATGTAATCAGAGTTAGATTTGATTCAGTGATTTTATAAAAACATCTAGGAAGCACAATTTAGCATTGGGTTGCAGAGAAAAAGAAATATGCTGGCAAAAAAATCAAATTGCGTGATTAAACAGCTCTTCATTTTCTGGCTTTATTTTTATGCTAACAAATTTGTTCTCTGAAAAGTGTCCACAAAGCCAAGTCTCTGATTAACACCTTTGTAGGGATGGTTTTTCACCTATTACTAAATTAAACTTGCTTCATTGGAAAGGCAGCAAGATGTATCCTCATTTCAATGTCTACTGAAATAATACAGGTTGACACCAGGAAACATTAACGCCACTGCATCCTTGCTGCATTCTCATGTGGAAGTCTGTTTAATGTGAAAACAAGGTGATATCTAATTAGCACACAGGTAAGGAATTAAGAAAATCTTTATTTAAGGGTGAAGATGTTTCTCACAAAATTGTTGACCCAATGCATCATTGAAATTCAAGCTGGAAAGATGATTTTAATATATCACTTGTACATTTTGTATTGCTCTTCTGGTGACAATGTAGTTTGTTTTTGTCAATTACCATTTTAATAATAGGGTAAAGAAAATGAAGTGGATTTTTGAAAGAAAACAATACTGTCAATATACTATTAAAACAAATTAAAATGGTAAAAGTTATTGTACTTTAAGTAAAAATAAAAGAGACAAAATATCAATCCCAGTTTTGGATTACTTTAATTAACAAAAAAAATGCATATAGCAGAGGATAGTTTCAATCTGCCTACCTCTGGGTTATGGGCCCAGCATGCTTCCATTGCAGTACTCTGCTGCACATGTAAGTGCAAGAGATCCTGAAGCACTCACTCATCATGGGAAAGTACCAATGTGTTTCTTCGTTGGTTGATGGAAGAAACATCTTACAAAAACTCTCCAGATTATTGACTTTTTAAAGTTTTTCTAGGAAACGTTTTAGATGAATGCTTATTAGCCTTTGTCAGTATGGACTTTTGCAAAGTGTCTCTGTGGCGCAATCGGTGAGTGTGTTTGGCTATTAACCAAAAGGTTGGTGGTTCAATCCCACCCAGGGACGTAATTAACCTTGTGATCAGATTTTGGTGATATTTAAGTAGACAAGTCAAAATTTCAAACCTCCTCTTATGGTGTAGGGTACATGGCCTTCTTTGATGTAATCAGAGTTAGATTTGATTCAGTGATTTTATAAAAAACAGCTAGGAAGCACAATTTAGCAGTGGGTTGCAGAGAAAAAGAAATATGCTGGCAAAAAAATCCAATTGAGTGATTAAACAGCTCTTCATTTTCTGGCTTTATTTTTATGCTAACAAATTTGTTCTCTGAAAAGTGTCCACAAAGCCAAGTCTCTGATTAACACCTTTGTAAGGATGGTTTTTCACCTATTACTAAATTAAACTTGCTTCATTGGAAAGGCAGCAAGATGCATCCTCATTTCAATGTGTACTGAAATAATACAAGTTGACACCAGGAAACATTAACGCCACTGCATCCTTGCTGCTTTCTCATGTGGAAGTCTGTTTAATGTGAAAACAAGGTGATATCTAATTAGCACACAGGTAAGGAATTAAGAAAATCTTTATTTAAGGGAGAAGATGTTTCTCACAAAATTGTTGACCCAATGCATCATTGAAATTCAAGCTGGAAAGATGATTTTAATATATCACTTGTACATTTTGTATTGCTCTTCTGGTGACAATGTAGTTTGTTTTTGTCAATTACCATTTTAATAATAGGGTAAAGAAAATGAAGTGGATTTTTGAAAGAAAACAATACTGTCAATATACTATTAAAACAAATAAAAATGGTAAAAGTTATTGTACTTTAAGTAAAAATAAAAGAGACAAAATATCAATCCCAGTTTTGGATTACTTTAATTAACAAAAAAAATGCATATAGCAGAGGATAGTTTCAATCTGCCTACCTCTGGGTTATGGGCCCAGCATGCTTCCATTGCAGTACTCTGCTGCACATGTAAGTTCAAGAGATCCTGAAGCACTCACTCATCATGGGAAAGTACCAATGTGTTTCTTCGTTGGTTAATGGAAGAAACATCTTACAAAAACTCTCCAGATTATTGACTTTTTAAAGTTTTTCTAGGAAACGTTTTAGATGAATGCTTATTAGCCTTTGTCAGTATGGACTTTTGCAAAGTGTCTCTGTGGCGCAATCAGTTAGTATGTACGGCTATTAACCAAAAGGTTGGTGGTTCAATCGCACCCAGGGACCTAATTGACCTTGTTATCAGATTTTGGTGATCTTTAAGTAGACAAGTCAAAATTTCAAACCCCCTGTTATGGTGTAGGGTACCTGGCCTTCTCTGATGTAATCAGAGTTAGATTTGATTCAGTGATTTTATAAAAACAGCTAGGAAGCACAATTTAGCAGTGGGTTGCAGAGAAAAAAAATATGCTGGCAGAAAAATCCAATTGAGTGATTAAACAGCTCTTTATTTTCTGGCTTTATTTTTATGCTAACAAATTTGTTCTCTGAAAAGTGTCCACAAAGCCAAGTCTCTGATTAACACCTTTGTAAGGATGGTTTTTCACCTATTACTAAATTAAACTTGCTTCATTGGAAAGGCAGCAAGATGCATCCTCATTTCAATGTCTACTGAAATAATACAGGTTGACACCAGGAAACATTAACGCCACTGCATCCTTGCTGCTTTCTCATGTGGAAGTCTGTTTAATGTGAAAACAAGGTGATAGCTAATTAGCACACAGGTAAGGAATTAAGAAAATCTTTATTTAAGGGTGAAGATGTTTCTCACAAAATCGTTGCCCCAATGCATCATTGAAATTCAAGCTGGAAAGATGATTTTAATATATCACTTGTACATTTTGTATTGCTCTTCTGGTGACAATGTAGTTTGTTTTTGTCAATTACCATTTTAATAATAGGGTAAAGAAAATGAAGTGGATTTTTGAAAGAAAACAATACTGTCAATATACTATTAAAACAAATTAAAATGGTAAAAGTTATTGTACTTTAAGTAAAAATAAAAGAGACAAAATATCAATCCCAGTTTTGGATTACTTTAATTAACAAAAAAAAAATGCATATAGCAGAGGATAGTTTCAATCTGCCTACCTCTCGGTTATGAGCCCAGCATGCTTCCATTGCAGTACTCTGCTGCACATGTAAGTTCAAGAGATCCTGAAGCACTCACTCATCATGGGAAAGTACCAATGTGTTTCTTCGTTGGTTGATGGAAGAAACATCTTACAAAAACTCTCCAGATTATTGACTTTTTAAAGTTTTTCTGTTTAATCACTCAATTGGATTTTTCTGCCAGCATATTTTTTTTCTCTGCAACCCACTGCTAAATTGTGCTTCCTAGCTGTTTTTATAAAATCACTGAATCAAATCTAACTCTGATTACATCAGAGAAGGCCAGGTACCCTACACCATAACAGGGGGTTTGAAATTTTGACTTGTCTACTTAAAGATCACCAAAATCTGATAACAAGGTCAATTAGGTCCCTGGGTGGGATTGAACCACCAACCTTTTGGTTAATAGCCGTACATACTAACTGATTGCGCCACAGAGACACTTTGCAAAAGTACATACTGACAAAGGCTAATAAGCATTCATCTAAAACGTTTCCTAGAAAAAATTAATAAAGTCAATAATCTGGAGAGTTTTTGTAAGATGTTTCTTCTATCAACCAACGAAGAAACACATTGGTACTTTCCCATGATGAGTGAGTGCTTCAGGATCTCTTGCACTTACATGTGCAGCAGAGTACAGCAATGGAAGCATGCTGGGCCCATAACCCAGAGGTAGGCAGATTGAAACTATCCTCTGCTATATGCATTTTTTTGTTTGTTAATTAAAGTAATCCAAAACTGGGATTGATATTTTGTCTCTTTTATTTTTACTTAAAGTACAATAACTTTTACCATTTTAATTTGTTTTAATAGTATATTGACAGTATTGTTTTCTTTCAAAAATCCACTTCATTTTCTTTACCCTATTATTAAAATGGTAATTGACAAAAACAAACTACATTGTCACCAGAAGAGCAATACAAAATGTACAAATGATATATTAAATTCATCTTTCCAGCTTGAATTTCAATGATGCATTGGGTCAACAATTTTGTGAGAAACATCTTCACCCTTAAATAAAGATTTTCTTAATTCCTTACCTGTGTGCTAATTAGATATCACCTTGTTTTCACATTAAACAGACTTCCACATGAGAAAGCAGCAAGGATGCAGTGGCGTTAATGTTTCCTGGTGTCAACTTGTATTATTTCAGTAGACATTGAAATGAGGATGCATCTTGCTGCCTTTCCAATGGTGCAAGTTTAATTTAGTAATAGGTGAAAAACCATCCTTACAAAGGTGTTAATCAGAGACTTGGCTTTGTGGACACTTTTCAGAGAACAAATTTGTTAGCATAAAAATAAATCCAGAAAATGAAGAGCTGTTTAATCACTCAATTGGATTTTTCTGCCAGCATATTTTTTTTCTCTGCAACCCACTACTAAATTGTGCTTCCTAGCTGTTTTTTATAAAATCACTGAATCAAATCTAACTCTGATTACATCAGAGAAGGCCAGGTACCCTACACAATAAGAGGGGGTTTGAAATTTTGACTAGTCTACTTAAATATCACCAAAATCTGATCACAAGGTCAATTACGTCCCTGGGTGGGATTGAACCACCAACCTTTTGGGTAATAGCCGAACACACTAACCGATTGCGCCACAGAGACACTTTGCAAAAAGTACATGCTGACAAAGGCTAATAAGCATACATCTAGAACATTTCCTAGAAAAACATTAAAAAATCAATAATCTGGAGAGTTTTTGTAAGATGTTTCTTCCATCAACCAACGAATAAACACATTGGTACTTTCCCATGATGAGTGAGTGCTTCAGGATCTCTTGCACTTACATGTGCAGCAGAGTACTGCAATGGAAGCATGCTGGACCCATAACCCAAAGGTAGGCAGATTGAAACTATCCTCTGCTATATGCATTTTTTTTTGTTAATTAAAGTAATCCAAAACTGGGATTGATATTTTGGCTCTTTTATTTTTACTTAAAGTACAATAACTTTTACCATTTTAATTTGTTTTAATAGTATATTGACAGTATTGTTTTCTTTCAAAAATCCACTTCATTTTCTTTACCCTATTATTAAAATGGTAATTGACAAAAACAAACTACATTGTCACCAGAAGAGCAATACAAAATGTACAAGTGATATATTAAAATCATCTTTCCAGCTTGAATTTCAATGATGCATTGGGGCAACGATTTTGTGAGAAACATCTTCACCCTTAAATAAAGATTTTCTTAAATCCTTACCTGTGTGCTAATTAGATATCACCTTGTTTTCACATTAAACAGACTTCCACATGAGAAAGCAGCAAGGATGCAGTGGCGTTAATGTTTCCTGGTGTCAACCTGTATTATTTCAGTAGACATTGAAATGAGGATGCATCTTGCTGCCTTTCCAATGAAGCAAGTTTAATTTAGTAATAGGTGAAAAACCATCCCTACAAAGGTGTTAATCAGAGACTTTGCTTTGTGGACACTTTTCAGAGAACAAATTTGTTAGCATAAAAATAAAGCCAGAAAATGAAGAGCTGTTTAATCACTCAATTGGATTTTTCTGCCAGCATATTTCTTTTTCTCTGCAACCCACTGCTAAATTGTGCTTCCTAGCTGTTTTTATAAAATCACTGAATCAAATCTAACTCTGATTACATCAGAGAAGGCCAGGTACCCTACACCATAACAGGGGGTTTGAAATTTTGACTTGTCTACTTAAAGATCACCAAAATCTGATAACAAGGTCAATTACGTACCTGGGTGGGATTGAACCACCAACCTTTTGGTTAATAGCCGTACACACTAACTAATTGCGCCACAGAGACACATTGCAAAAGTATATACCGACAAGGGCTAAAAAGCATTCATCTAAAACGTTTCCTAGAAAAACTTTAAAAAGTCAATAATCTGGAGAGTTTTTGTAAGATGTTTCTTCCATCAACCAACGAAGAAACACATTGGTACTTTCCCATGATGAGTGAGTGCTTCAGGATCTCTTGCACTTACATGTGCAGCAGAGTACTGCAATGGAAGCATGCTGGGCCCATAACCCAGAGGTAGGCAGATTGAAACTATCCTCTGCTATATGCATTTTTTTTTTTGTTAATTAAAGTAATCCAAAACTGGGATTGATATTTTGGCTCTTTTATTTTTACTTAAAGTACAATAACTTTTACCATTTTAATTTGTTTTAATAGTATATTGACAGTATTGTTTTCTTTCAAAAATCCACTTCATTTTCTTTACCCTATTATTAAAATGGTAATTGACAAAAACAAACTACATTGTCACCAGAAGAGCAATACAAAATGTACAAGTGATATATTAAAATCATCTTTCCAGCTTGAATTTCAATGATGCATTGGGGCAACGATTTTGTGAGAAACATCTTCACCCTAAAATAAAGATTTTCTTAATTCCTTACCTGTGTGCTAATTAGATATCACCTTGTTTTCGCATTAAACAGACTTCCACATGAGAAAGCAGCAAGGATGCAGTGGCGTTAATGTTTCCTGGTGTCAACTTGTATTATTTCAGTAGACATTGAAATGAGGATGCATCTTGCTGCCTTTCCAATGAAGCAAGTTTAATTTAGTAATAGGTGAAAAACCATCCTTACAAAGGTGTTAATCAGAGACTTGGCTTTGTGGACACCTTTCAGAGAACAAATTTGTTAGCATAAAAATAAAGCCAGAAAATAAAGAGCTGTTTAATCACTCAATTGGATTTTTCTGCCAGCATATTTTTTTTCTCTGCAACCCACTGCTAAATTGTGCTTCCTAGCTGTTTTTATAAAATCACTGAATCAAATCTAACTCTGATTACATCAGAGAAGGCCAGGTACCCTACACCATAACAGGGGGTTTGAAATTTTGACTTGTCTACTTAAAGATCACCAAAATCTGATAACAAGGTCAATTAGGTCCCTGGGTGGGATTGAACAACCAACCTTTTGGTTAATAGCCGTACATACTAACTGATTGCGCCACAGAGACACTTTGCAAAAGTACATACTGACAAAGGCTAATAAGCATTCATCTAAAACGTTTCCTAGAAAAAATTAATAAAGTCAATAATCTGGAGAGTTTTTGTAAGATGTTTCTTCTATCAACCAACGAAGAAACACATTGGTACTTTCCCATGATGAGTGAGTGCTTCAGGATCTCTTGCACTTACATGTGCAGCAGAGTACAGCAATGGAAGCATGCTGGGCCCATAACCCAGAGGTAGGCAGATTGAAACTATCCTCTGCTATATGCATTTTTTTGTTTGTTAATTAAAGTAATCCAAAACTGGGATTGATATTTTGTCTCTTTTATTTTTACTTAAAGTACAATAACTTTTACCATTTTAATTTGTTTTAATAGTATATTGACAGTATTGTTTTCTTTCAAAAATCCACTTCATTTTCTTTACCCTATTATTAAAATGGTAATTGACAAAAACAAACTACATTGTCACCAGAAGAGCAATACAAAATGTACAAATGATATATTAAATTCATCTTTCCAGCTTGAATTTCAATGATGCATTGGGTCAACAATTTTGTGAGAAACATCTTCACCCTTAAATAAAGATTTTCTTAATTCCTTACCTGTGTGCTAATTAGATATCACCTTGTTTTCACATTAAACAGACTTCCACATGAGAAAGCAGCAAGGATGCAGTGGCGTTAATGTTTCCTGGTGTCAACTTGTATTATTTCAGTAGACATTGAAATGAGGATGCATCTTGCTGCCTTTCCAATGGTGCAAGTTTAATTTAGTAATAGGTGAAAAACCATCCTTACAAAGGTGTTAATCAGAGACTTGGCTTTGTGGACACTTTTCAGAGAACAAATTTGTTAGCATAAAAATAAATCCAGAAAATGAAGAGCTGTTTAATCACTCAATTGGATTTTTCTGCCAGCATATTTTTTTTCTCTGCAACCCACTACTAAATTGTGCTTCCTAGCTGTTTTTTATAAAATCACTGAATCAAATCTAACTCTGATTACATCAGAGAATGCCAGGTACCCTACACAATAAGAGGGGGTTTGAAATTTTGACTTGTCTACTTAAATATCACCAAAATCTGATCACAAGGTCAATTACGTCCCTGGGTGGGATTGAACCACCAACCTTTTGGTTAATAGCCGAACACACTAACCGATTGCGCCACAGAGACACTTTGCAAAAAGTACATACTGACAAAGGCTAATAAGCATACATCTAGAACATTTCCAAGAAAAACATTAAAAAATCAATAATCTGGAGAGTTTTTGTAAGATGTTTCTTCCATCAACCAACGAATAAACACATTGGTACTTTCCCATGATGAGTGAGTGCTTCAGGATCTCTTGCACTTACATGTGCAGCAGAGTACTGCAATGGAAGCATGCTGGACCCATAACCCAAAGGTAGGCAGATTGAAACTATCCTCTGCTATATGCATTTTTTTTTTGTTAATTAAAGTAATCCAAAACTGGGATTGATATTTTGGCTCTTTTATTT
This sequence comes from Pseudophryne corroboree, assembly GCF_028390025.1. Classification (NCBI taxonomy): domain Eukaryota; kingdom Metazoa; phylum Chordata; class Amphibia; order Anura; family Myobatrachidae; genus Pseudophryne; species Pseudophryne corroboree. Next base: position 138,270 of record NW_026967695.1, on the reverse strand, counting down.
TTACTTAAAGTACAATAACTTTTACCATTTTAATTTGTTTTAATAGTATATTGACAGTATTGTTTTCTTTCAAAAATCCACTTCATTTTCTTTACCCTATTATTAAAATGGTAATTGACAAAAACAAACTACATTGTCACCAGAAGAGCAATACAAAATGTACAAGTGATATATTAAAATCATCTTTCCAGCTTGAATTTCAATGATGCATTGGGGCAACGATTTTGTGAGAAACATCTTCACCCTTAAATAAAGATTTTCTTAAATCCTTACCTGTGTGCTAATTAGATATCACCTTGTTTTCACATTAAACAGACTTCCACATGAGAAAGCAGCAAGGATGCAGTGGCGTTAATGTTTCCTGGTGTCAACCTGTATTATTTCAGTAGACATTGAAATGAGGATGCATCTTGCTGCCTTTCCAATGAAGCAAGTTTAATTTAGTAATAGGTGAAAAACCATCCCTACAAAGGTGTTAATCAGAGACTTTGCTTTGTGGACACTTTTCAGAGAACAAATTTGTTAGCATAAAAATAAAGCCAGAAAATGAAGAGCTGTTTAATCACTCAATTGGATTTTTCTGCCAGCATATTTCTTTTTCTCTGCAACCCACTGCTAAATTGTGCTTCCTAGCTGTTTTTATAAAATCACTGAATCAAATCTAACTCTGATTACATCAGAGAAGGCCAGGTACCCTACACCATAACAGGGGGTTTGAAATTTTGACTTGTCTACTTAAAGATCACCAAAATCTGATAACAAAGTCAATTACGTACCTGGGTGGGATTGAACCACCAACCTTTTGGTTAATAGCCGTACACACTAACTAATTGCGCCACAGAGACACATTGCAAAAGTATATACCGACAAGGGCTAATAAGCATTCATCTAAAACGTTTCCTAGAAAAACTTTAAAAAGTCAATAATCTGGAGAGTTTTTGTAAGATGTTTCTTCCATCAACCAACGAAGAAACACATTGGTACTTTCCCATGATGAGTGAGTGCTTCAGGATCTCTTGCACTTACATGTGCAGCAGAGTACTGCAATGGAAGCATGCTGGGCCCATAACCCAGAGGTAGGCAGATTGAAACTATCCTCTGCTATATGCATTTTTTTTTTGTTAATTAAAGTAATCCAAAACTGGGATTGATATTTTGGCTCTTTTATTTTTACTTAAAGTACAATAACTTTTACCATTTTAATTTGTTTTAATAGTATATTGACAGTATTGTTTTCTTTCAAAAATCCACTTCATTTTCTTTACCCTATTATTAAAATGGTAATTGACAAAAACAAACTACATTGTCACCAGAAGAGCAATACAAAATGTACAAGTGATATATTAAAATCATCTTTCCAGCTTGAATTTCAATGATGCATTGGGGCAACGATTTTGTGAGAAACATCTTCACCCTAAAATAAAGATTTTCTTAATTCCTTACCTGTGTGCTAATTAGATATCACCTTGTTTTCGCATTAAACAGACTTCCACATGAGAAAGCAGCAAGGATGCAGTGGCGTTAATGTTTCCTGGTGTCAACTTGTATTATTTCAGTAGACATTGAAATGAGGATGCATCTTGCTGCCTTTCCAATGAAGCAAGTTTAATTTAGTAATAGGTGAAAAAACATCCTTACAAAGGTGTTAATCAGAGACTTGGCTTTGTGGACACCTTTCAGAGAACAAATTTGTTAGCATAAAAATAAAGCCAGAAAATAAAGAGCTGTTTAATCACTCAATTGGATTTTTCTGCCAGCATATTTTTTTTCTCTGCAACCCACTGCTAAATTGTGCTTCCTAGCTGTTTTTATAAAATCACTGAATCAAATCTAACTCTGATTACATCAGAGAAGGCCAGGTACCCTACACCATAACAGGGGGTTTGAAATTTTGACTTGTCTACTTAAAGATCACCAAAATCTGATAACAAGGTCAATTAGGTCCCTGGGTGGGATTGAACCACCAACCTTTTGGTTAATAGCCGTACATACTAACTGATTGCGCCACAGAGACACTTTGCAAAAGTACATACTGACAAAGGCTAATAAGCATTCATCTAAAACGTTTCCTAGAAAAAATTAATAAAGTCAATAATCTGGAGAGTTTTTGTAAGATGTTTCTTCTATCAACCAACGAAGAAACACATTGGTACTTTCCCATGATGAGTGAGTGCTTCAGGATCTCTTGCACTTACATGTGCAGCAGAGTACAGCAATGGAAGCATGCTGGGCCCATAACCCAGAGGTAGGCAGATTGAAACTATCCTCTGCTATATGCATTTTTTAGTTTGTTAATTAAAGTAATCCAAAACTGGGATTGATATTTTGTCTCTTTTATTTTTACTTAAAGTACAATAACTTTTACCATTTTAATTTGTTTTAATAGTATATTGACAGTATTGTTTTCTTTCAAAAATCCACTTCATTTTCTTTACCCTATTATTAAAATGGTAATTGACAAAAACAAACTACATTGTCACCAGAAGAGCAATACAAAATGTACAAATGATATATTAAATTCATCTTTCCAGCTTGAATTTCAATGATGCATTGGGTCAACAATTTTGTGAGAAACATCTTCACCCTTAAATAAAGATTTTCTTAATTCCTTACCTGTGTGCTAATTAGATATCACCTTGTTTTCACATTAAACAGACTTCCACATGAGAAAGCAGCAAGGATGCAGTGGCGTTAATGTTTCCTGGTGTCAACTTGTATTATTTCAGTAGACATTGAAATGAGGATGCATCTTGCTGCCTTTCCAATGATGCAAGTTTAATTTAGTAATAGGTGAAAAACCATCCTTACAAAGGTGTTAATCAGAGACTTGGCTTTGTGGACACTTTTCAGAGAACAAATTTGTTAGCATAAAAATAAATCCAGAAAATGAAGAGCTGTTTAATCAGTCAATTGGATTTTTCTGCCAGCATATTTTTTTTCTCTGCAACCCACTACTAAATTGTGCTTCCTAGCTGTTTTTTATAAAATCACTGAATCAAATCTAACTCTGATTACATCAGAGAAGGCCAGGTACCCTACACAATAAGAGGGGGTTTGAAATTTTGACTTGTCTACTTAAATATCACCAAAATCTGATCACAAGGTCAATTACGTCCCTGGGTGGGATTGAACCACCAACCTTTTGGTTAATAGCCGAACACACTAACCGATTGCGCCACAGAGACACTTTGCAAAAAGTACATACTGACAAAGGCTAATAAGCATACATCTAGAACATTTCCTAGAAAAACATTAAAAAATCAATAATCTGGAGAGTTTTTGTAAGATGTTTCTTCCATCAACCAACGAATAAACACATTGGTACTTTCCCATGATGAGTGAGTGCTTCAGGATCTCTTGCACTTACATGTGCAGCAGAGTACTGCAATGGAAGCATGCTGGACCCATAACCCAAAGGTAGGCAGATTGAAACTATCCTCTGCTATATGCATTTTTTTTTGTTAATTAAAGTAATCCAAAACTGGGATTGATATTTTGGCTCTTTTATTTTTACTTAAAGTACAATAACTTTTACCATTTTAATTTGTTTTAATAGTATATTGACAGTATTGTTTTCTTTCAAAAATCCACTTCATTTTCTTTACCCTATTATTAAAATGGTAATTGACAAAAACAAACTACATTGTCACCAGAAGAGCAATACAAAATGTACAAGTGATATATTAAAATCATCTTTCCAGCTTGAATTTCAATGATGCATTGGGGCAACGATTTTGTGAGAAACATCTTCACCCTTAAATAAAGATTTTCTTAAATCCTTACCTGTGTGCTAATTAGATATCACCTTGTTTTCACATTAAACAGACTTCCACATGAGAAAGCAGCAAGGATGCAGTGGCGTTAATGTTTCCTGGTGTCAACCTGTATTATTTCAGTAGACATTGAAATGAGGATGCATCTTGCTGCCTTTCCAATGAAGCAAGTTTAATTTAGTAATAGGTGAAAAACCATCCCTACAAAGGTGTTAATCAGAGACTTTGCTTTGTGGACACTTTTCAGAGAACAAATTTGTTAGCATAAAAATAAAGCCAGAAAATGAAGAGCTGTTTAATCACTCAATTGGATTTTTCTGCCAGCATATTTCTTTTTCTCTGCAACCCACTGCTAAATTGTGCTTCCTAGCTGTTTTTATAAAATCACTGAATCAAATCTAACTCTGATTACATCAGAGAAGGCCAGGTACCCTACACCATAACAGGGGGTTTGAAATTTTGACTTGTCTACTTAAAGATCACCAAAATCTGATAACAAGGTCAATTACGTACCTGGGTGGGATTGAACCACCAACCTTTTGGTTAATAGCCGTACACACTAACTAATTGCGCCACAGAGACACATTGCAAAAGCATATACCGACAAGGGCTAATAAGCATTCATCTAAAACGTTTCCTAGAAAAACTTTAAAAAGTCAATAATCTGGAGAGTTTTTGTAAGATGTTTCTTCCATCAACCAACGAAGAAACACATTGGTACTTTCCCATGATGAGTGAGTGCTTCAGGATCTCTTGCACTTACATGTGCAGCAGAGTACTGCAATGGAAGCATGCTGGGCCGATAACCCAGAGGTAGGCAGATTGAAACTATCCTCTGCTATATGCATTTTTTTTTAATTAAAGTAATCCAAAATTGGGATTGATATTTTAGCTCTTTTATTTTTACTTAAAGTACAATAACTTTTACCATTTTAATTTGTTTAATAGTATATTGACAGTATTGTTTTCTTTCAAAAATCCACTTAATTTTCTTTACCCTATTATTAAAATGGTAATTGACAAAAACAAACTACATTGTCACCAGAAGAGCAATACAAAATGTACAAGTGATATATTAAAATCATCTTTCCAGCTTGAATTTCAATGATGCATTGGGGCAACGATTTTGTGAGAAACATCTTCACCCTTAAATAATGATTTTCTTAATACCTTACCTGTGTGCTAATTAGATATCACCTTGTTTTCACATTAAACAGACTTCCACATGAGAAAGCAGCAAGGATGCAGTGGCGTTAATGTTTCCTGGTGTCAACCTGTATTATTTCAGTAGATATTGAAATGACGATGCATCTTGCTGCCTTTCCAATGAAGCAAGTTTAATTTAGTAATAGGTGAAAAACCATCCCTACAAAGGTGTTAAACAGAGACTTGGCTTTGTGGACACTTTTCAGAGAACAAATTTGTTAGCATAAAAATAAAGCCAGAAAATGAAGAGCTGTTTAATCACTCAATTGGATTTTTTTGCCAGCATATTTCTTTTTCTCTGCAACCCACTGCTAAATTGTGCTTCCTATCTGTTTTTATAAAATCACTGAATCAAATCTAACTCTGATTACATCAGAGAAGGCCAGGTACCCACACCATAACAGGGGGTTTGAAATTTTGACTTGTCTACTTAAATATCACCAAAATCTGATCTCCCCTGCAAGTGCTGGAAGGAGCACCCGCAGTCCAGTTCCTGATAGTCAGATTGAAGATGTCAGTGTTGAAGTACACCAGGATGAGGAGGATATGGGTGTTGCTGGCGCTGGGGAGGAAATTGACCAGGAGGATTCTGATGGTGAGGTGGTTTGTTTAAGTCAGGCACCCGGGGAGACACCTGTTGTCCGTGGGAGGAATATGGCCGTTGACATGCCAGGTGAAAATACCAAAAAAATCAGCTCTTCGGTGTGGAGGTATTTCACCAGAAATGCGGACAACAGGTGTCAAGCCGTGTGTTCCCTTTGTCAAGCTGTAATAAGTAGGGGTAAGGACGTTAACCACCTCGGAACATCCTCCCTTATACGTCACCTGCAGCGCATTCATAATAAGTCAGTGACAAGTTCAAAAACTTTGGGTGACAGCGGAAGCAGTCCACTGACCAGTAAATCCCTTCCTCTTGTAACCAAGCTAACGCAAACCACCCCACCAACTCCCTCAGTGTCAATTTCCTCCTTCCCCAGGAATGCCAATAGTCCTGCAGGCCATGTCACTGGCAATTCTGACGAGTCCTCTCCTGCCTGGGATTCCTCCGATGCATCCTTGCGTGTAACGCCTACTGCTGCTGGCGCTGCTGTTGTTGCCGCTGGGAGTCGATGGTCATCCCAGAGGGGAAGTCGTAAACCCACTTGTACTACTTCCAGTAAGCAATTGACTGTTCAACAGTCCTTTGCGAGGAAGATGAAATATCACAGCAGTCATCCTACTGCAAAGCGGATAACTGAGGCCTTGACAACTATGTTGGTGTTAGACGTGCGTCCGGTATCCGCCGTTAGTTCACAGGGAACTAGACAATTTATTGAGGCAGTGTGCCCCCGTTACCAAATACCATCTAGGTTCCACTTCTCTAGGCAGGCGATACCGAGAATGTACACGGACGTCAGAAAAAGACTCACCAGTGTCCTAAAAAATGCAGTTGTACCCAATGTCCACTTAACCACGGACATGTGGACAAGTGGAGCAGGGCAGGGTCAGGACTATATGACTGTGACAGCCCACTGGGTAGATGTATGGACTCCCGCCGCAAGAACAGCAGCGGCGGCACCAGTAGCAGCATCTCGCAAACGCCAACTCTTTCCTAGGCAGGCTACGCTTTGTATCACCGCTTTCCAGAATACGCACACAGCTGAAAACCTCTTACGGCAACTGAGGAAGATCATCGCGGAATGGCTTACCCCAATTGGACTCTCCTGTGGATTTGTGGCATCGGACAACGCCAGCAATATTGTGTGTGCATTAAATATGGGCAAATTCCAGCACGTCCCATGTTTTGCACATACCTTGAATTTGGTGGTGCAGAATTTTTTAAAAAACGACAGGGGCGTGCAAGAGATGCTGTCGGTGGCCAGAAAAATTGCGGGACACTTTCAGCGTACAGGCACCACGTACAGAAGACTGGAGCACCACCAAAAACTACTGAACCTGCCCTGCCATCATCTGAAGCAAGAAGTGGTAACGAGGTGGAATTCAACCCTCTATATGCTTCAGAGGTTGGAGGAGCAGCAAAAGGCCATTCAAGCCTATACAATTGAGCACGATATAGGAGGTGGAATGCACCTGTCTCAAGTGCAGTGGAGAATGATTTCAACGTTGTGCAAGGTTCTGATGCCCTTTGAACTTGCCACACGTGAAGTCAGTTCAGACACTGCCAGCCTGAGTCAGGTCATTCCCCTCATCAGGCTTTTGCAGAAGAAGCTGGAGGCATTGAAGAAGGAGCTAAAAGGGAGCGATTCCGCTAGGCATGTGGGACTTGTGGATGCAGCCCTTAATTCGCTTAACAAGGATTCACGGGTGGTCAATCTGTTGAAATCAGAGCACTACATTTTGGCCACCGTGCTCGATCCTAGATTTAAAGCCTACCTTGGATCTCTCTTTCCGGCAGACACAGGTCTGCTGGGGTTGAAAGACCTGCTGGTGACAAAATTGTCAAGTCAAGCGGAACGCGACCTGTCAACATCTCCTCCTTCACATTCTCCCGCAACTGGGGGTGCGAGGAAAAGGCTCAGAATTCCGAGCCCACCCGCTGGCGGTGATGCAGGGCAGTCTGGAGTGACTGCTGATGCTGACATCTGGTCCGGACTGAAGGACCTGACAACGATTACGGACATGTCGTCTACTGTCACTGCATATGATTCTCTCAACATTGATAGAATGGTGGAGGATTATATGAGTGACCGCATCCAAGTAGGCACGTCACACAGTCCCTACTTATACTGGCAGGAAAAATAGGCAATTTGGAGGCCCTTGCACAAACTGGCTTTATTCTACCTAAGTTGCCCTCCCACAAGTGTGTACTCCGAAAGAGTGTTTAGTGCCGCCGCTCACCTTGTCAGCAATCGGCGTACGAGGTTACATCCAGAAAATGTGGAGAAGATGATGTTCATTAAAATGAATTATAATCAATTCCTCCGCGGAGACATTGACCAGCAGCAATTGCCTCCACAAAGTACACAGGGAGCTGAGATGGTGGATTCCAGTGGGGACGAATTGATAATCTGTGAGGAGGGGGATGTACACGGTGATATATCGGAGGGTGAAGATGAGGTGGACATCTTGCCTCTGTAGAGCCAGTTTGTGCAAGGAGAGATTAATTGCTTCTTTTTTGGGGGGGGTCCAAACCAACCCGTCATATCAGTCACAGTCGTGTGGCAGACCCTGTCACTGAAATGATGGGTTGGTTAAAGTGTGCATGTCCTGTTTTGTTTATACAACATAAGGGTGGGTGGGAGGGCCCAAGGACAATTCCATCTTGCACCTCTTTTTTCTTTTCTTTTTCTTTGCATCATGTGCTGATTGGGGAGGGTTTTTTGGAAGGGACATCCTGCGTGACACTGCAGTGCCACTCCTAGATGGGCCCGGTGTTTGTGTCGGCCACTAGGGTCGCTAATCTTACTCACACAGTCAGCTACCTCATTGCGCCTCTTTTTTTCTTTGCGTCATGTGCTGTTTGGGGAGGGTTTTTTGGAAGGGACATCCTGCGTGACACTGCAGTGCCACTCCTAGATGGGCCCGGTGTTTGTGTCGGCCACTAGGGTCGCTAATCTTACTCACACAGCTACCTCATTGCGCCTCTTTTTTTCTTTGCGTCATGTGCTGTTTGGGGAGGGTTTTTTGGAAGGGCCATCCTGCGTGACACTGCAGTGCCACTCCTAGATGGGCCCGGTGTTTGTGTCGGCCACTAGGGTCGCTAATCTTACTCACACAGCTACCTCATTGCGCCTCTTTTTTTCTTTGCGTCATGTGCTGTTTGGGGAGGGTTTTTTGGAAGGGACATCCTGCGTGACACTGCAGTGCCACTCCTAGATGGGCCCGGTGTTTGTGTCGGCCACTAGGGTCGCTTATCTTACTCACACAGCGACCTCGGTGCAAATTTTAGGACTAAAAATAATATTGTGAGGTGTGAGGTATTCAGAATAGACTGAAAATGAGTGTAAATTATGGTTTTTGAGGTTAATAATACTTTGGGATCAAAATGACCCCCAAATTCTATGATTTAAGCTGTTTTTTAGTGTTTTTTGAAAAAAACACCCGAATCCAAAACACACCCGAATCCGACAAAAAAAATTCGGTGAGGTTTTGCCAAAACGCGTTCGAACCCAAAACACGGCCGCGGAACCGAACCCAAAACCAAAACACAAAACCCGAAAAATTTCAGGCGCTCATCTCTACTATTTACCCTTGCATAGAAAGGTATAATCTAAGCTAGAGAATTCTATTTGGAGCTCACCTTGTACTTTGTGAAGAAATAATCAGCTTTGTGGCTGAGCAGATATATGGAGTGTGTGGCTGCACACTGCATAGATCTGCTGAGTTGCAATGCTAATAATTTTTTTTTTGCAAAGTACCAATAGCTTCATTGTGAAGGTGGAAAGAAGGGTGTTACGGCATGGAATGTACAAACTGCGAGACCCTGCTGGTAGCGCCTTTGTCTATTTAGTAGGAAGGGCACGTAACAGCCGGGGGGCAATGGAGGAAGCCCCTTTAGGGCTGGAGCCCGGCGGCAACTGACTCCGTTGACTGCCAGAGCAGTTCCGCCCCTGGACTAGAGGAATGGTCAAGAACATGGCAACATTTAATGCCAAAAAATGCAAAATCATACACGTCTCAAAAATGCAAAGGCTAACTATAATATTAAGGGCATTATAATGGCAAGAGGAAAGCTATCTAAGTATTACTATTTCAGGTGAGCAATGTAACAAAGCAATAGGAAAGGCAAGTCAGATGCTTGTTTGCATAGGTTAAAGAACCAGTAGCAGAAAAAAGTAATACAGGTTGAGTATCCCATATCCAAATATTCCGAAATATGGAATATTCCGAAATACGGACTTTTTTGAGTGAGACTGAGATAGTGAAACCTTTGTGTTTTGATGGCTCAGTGTACACAAACTTTGTTTAATACTCAAAGTTATTAAAAATATTGTATTAAATGAACTTCAGACTGTGTGTATAAGGTGTATATGAAACATAAATGAATTCTGTGAATGTACACACACTTTGTTTAATGCACAAAGTTATAAAAAATATTGGCTAAAATGACCTTCAGGCTGTGTGTATAAGGTGTATATGAAACATAAATGCCTTCTGTGCTTAGATTTAGGTCCCATCACCATAATATCTCGTTATGGTATGCAATTATTCCAAAATACAGAAAAATCCGATATCCAAAATTCCTCTGGTCCCAAGCATTTTGGATAAGGGATACTCAACCTGTAATGCCACTGTATAGGTCCTTGGTACAGCCACATTTAGAATCCTGTGTTCAGTTCCAGAAGCCATATCTCCAGAAGGCTGTAAATACATTAGGGCAACTAAAATTGTGCATGGCCTACATCACAAAACTTACCTGGAAATACTAAAAAATGTTGATGTGTATAGTTTGGAGAAGGGAAGAGGGAACATACAGTAATAGAAACATTTAAATATATAGGGAGGAATGTAATAGGGTGTGAGAATCAGAAAGTGAGAGATTTTGTGTTTTTTCCTGTTGTTTTTTTTTTTGTTTGTTTGATTGTTTGTTTTTAAAGTGGCAATCCTTTACATGGCAAAACCAGGTTGATATTTGCCATGTAAAGGATTGCCACCGTGGGCATGTGTAGAAGGGGCACTGCTACTGTTGGCATTATGTGTGTAAACTGCACTGATATGGTGGTTATGTGTATAAAGGGCACTGCGACTGTGGGTATTATTATTATTATTATTATTACATGCGGTGTAATGACAATAAGATAGTGCTACTGTGTGGCGTATTTTGATTTGGGGTGCTATTGTGTGGCCATGCCCCTTCCTTGTGATACCACACCTTCTTTTTTTAAGGAGCGCACTGTCCCTTTATTAAGTATTGGAGAGAGGGCCCAAATTAATAGTTTGCAGGGAGGCGCCAAATACCCTAGCACTGGCCCTTTGGTAGGGGACAGGATTTGCTTCTGCTTGTGCACATATGTTATGATTGCCAGCCAACAGCACTGGTTTTGCCTATAACACTAACTATAAATATTTTGAATTGGTCCTGGACCACCAATCCAAGGCACCCCTGCAAGTGTCCTGAGGCACCCCAGGGTGCAGTTTGAGAACCACTGGTCTAGTGAGTACCCAGGATAATTATTGTAGCTGGTCTGCGGGTAACAGCTCTCAGATCCACTTCTAGAAAAAATGCAGCAATGTAATTTGAGTGATAAACTGCAGAGATGAACCCTTTCTGTGACTGCTGCACAGGGATCACACAAACTCTATTCATAGGGCTGACTTCACTTAGGGGAGATGTTCTCACCCCGCAAAGAAGTGCGAGTATATACCGCACTTACGGTACCATTGGATTTACAGATATTTTCTTGCAATACACTATGGGGGTCATTCTGAGTTGATTGCTCGCTAGCAGTTTTTAGCAGCCATGCAAACGCATTGTCGCTGCCCACTGGAGAGTGTATATTCACTTTGGAGAAGTGCGAATACTTGAGTAGCAGAGCGCCTGCAAAATCGTTTCAAAATAAGACCAGCACTGTAGTTACACTTCGTGTGCGTTGATTCTAACAACCGAGGGACGGCTTTTGATGTCACACACCCATCCAGCGAATGCCCAGCCACGTCTGCATTTCTTCTGCCACGCCTGCATTTTTCCAAGCACTCCCTGAAAACGGTCAGTTGACACCCAGAAACGCCCTCTTTCTGTCAATCTCCTTGTGGCCTGTTCTGTGATTGGAATAATCGCTAGAACTAGTGCAAAACCACAATGGACTTTGTACCCGTACGATGCGCATGCACATTACGGAGCATGCGCATGCACAGATTAGCCATTTTTTTTCAACTGATTGCTACGCAGCGAACAACGGCAGCAAGCGATCAACTCGGAATGACCCCCTATATACATAGAAACATGGATTTTTACTGCAGGAATTATGGTTAGTTTAGGGGTATCGGTTAGGGTCAACAGAGGTGTAGCTAGGGGTCCAAGCGCCCCTGGCAAAGTAAGGGACTGGCGCCCCCCCTTTCGATAAAGCATTGCAGTCCATTGGCGGTTACCATGTTGGAGCCACAGCAACTGACCCCCTCCCCCACACGCTGCCCTACATCATCGGCTGGGATTCACTGTTGGTGTGAAGCCACTGGGAACATTCTGGTAGCATTAGCAGCAGTCTGTGTCATAGATAGGGAAGGCAGAAGGTTAACTAGCTAATAGCAGTCTGTTGGCAGCAGAGGCTGGGCGGGGGGCTGAGAATGAGCCAACGCTGATCAGTGTCCAGTCTGCTCAGACAAAAATATTTTGTGATCAGGGCTGGTTCTAGACCAAAGGAGCCAATGGCAAAAATTTCCTTTGGCACCCCCCCCCCCCCCCCACACACACACACACATACACACACACACACACACACACACACACACACACACACACACCAAAAAAGAACATATCCCAGTTTAACATAACGCTATGTGGTGCAAGGTGTGGAGCTGGTCACTTGTATCAGACCTTTGACATTTGCCTTTTCACCCATATTGCATACTTTTTCTTGCAGGTTGTGTCTTAATTCAAGAAGTGTTCTAAGTAGAGATGAGCGGGTTCGGTTTCTTTGAATCCGAACCCGCACGAACTTCACTTTTTTTTCACGGGTCCGAGCGACTCGGATCTTCCCGCCTTGCTCGGTTAACCCGAGCGCGCCCGAACGTCATCATGACGCTGTCGGATTCTCGCGAGACTCGGATTCTATATAAGGAGCCGCGCGTCGCCGCCATTTTCACACGTGCATTGAGATTGATAGGGAGAGGACGTGGCTGGCGTCCTCTCCATTAGAATAGATTAGAAGAGAGAGAGAGAGAGAGAGATTGTGCAGACAGAGTTTACCACAGTGACCAGTGCAGTTGTTGTTAAGTTAACTTTTATTTAATATATCCGTTCTCTGCTATATCCGTTCTCTGCCTGAAAAAAACGATACACAGCAGTCACACAGTGTGACTCAGTCTGTGTGCACTCAGCTCAGCCCAGTGTGCTGCACATCAATGTATAAAAGCTTATAATAATTGTGGGGGAGACTGGGGAGCACTGCAGGTTGTTATAGCAGGAGCCAGGAGTACATAATATTATATTAATTTAAAATTAAACAGTGCACACTTTTGCTGCAGGAGTGCCACTGCCAGTGTGACTAGTGGTGACCAGTGCCTGACCACCAGTATAGTAGTATATTGTTGTATACTATCTCTTTATCAACCAGTCTATATTAGCAGCAGACACAGTACAGTGCGGTAGTTCACGGCTGTGGCTACCTCTGTGTCGGCAGTCGGCACTCGGCAGGCAGTCCGTCCATCCATAATTGTATAATTATATACCACCTAACCGTGGTATTTTTTTTTCTTTCTTTATACAGTCGTCATAGTCATACTAGTTGTTACGAGTATACTACTATCTCTTTATCAACCAGTGTACAGTGCGGTAGTTCACGGCTGTGGCTACCTCTGTGTCGGCAGTCGGCAGGCAGTCCGTCCATCCATAATTGTATTATTATAATATATACCACCTAACCGTGGTTTTTTTTTCATTCTTTATACCGTCATAGTGTCATACTAGTTGTTACGAGTATACTACTATCTCTTTATCAACCAGTGTACAGTGCGGTAGTTCACGGCTGTGGCTACCTCTGTGTCGGCAGTCGGCAGGCAGTCCGTCCATCCATAATTGTATTATAATATATACCACCTAACCGTGGTTTTTTTTTCATTCTTTATACCGTCATAGTGTCATACTAGTTGTTACGAGTATACTACTATCTCTTTATCAACCAGTGTACAGTGCGGTAGTTCACGGCTGTGGCTACCTCTGTGTCGGCAGTCGGCAGGCAGTCCGTCCATCCATAATTGTATTATAATATATACCACCTAACCGTGGTTTTTTTTTCATTCTTTATACCGTCATAGTCAGTCATACTAGTTGTTACGAGTATACTACTATCTCTTTATCAACCAGTGTACAGTGCGGTAGTTCACGGCTGTGGCTACCTCTGTGTCGGCACTCGGCAGGCAGTCCGTCCATCCATAATTGTATTATAATATATACCACCTAACCGTGGTTTTTTTTTCATTCTTTATACCGTCATAGTGTCATACTAGTTGTTACGAGTATACTACTATCTCTTTATCAACCAGTGTACAGTGCGGTAGTTCACGGCTGTGGCTACCTCTGTGTCGGCAGTCGGCAGGCAGTCCGTCCATCCATAATTGTATTATAATATATACCACCTAACCGTGGTTTTTTTTTCATTCTTTATACCGTCATAGTGTCATACTAGTTGTTACGAGTATACTACTATCTCTTTATCAACCAGTGTACAGTGCGGTAGTTCACGGCTGTGGCTACCTCTGTGTCGGCAGTCGGCAGGCAGTCCGTCCATCCATAATTGTATTATAATATATACCACCTAACCGTGGTTTTTTTTTTCATTCTTTATACCGTCATAGTCAGTCATACTAGTTGTTACGAGTATACTACTATCTCTTTATCAACCAGTGTACAGTGCGGTAGTTCACGGCTGTGGCTACCTCTGTGTCGGAACTCGGCAGGCAGTCCGTCCATCCATAATTGTATTACAATATAAACCACCTAACCGTGGTTTTTTTTTCATTCTTTATACCGTCATAGTCAGTCATACTAGTTGTTACGAGTATACTACTATCTCTTTATCAACCAGTGTACAGTGCGGTAGTTCACGGCTGTGGCTACCTCTGTGTCGGAACTCGGCAGGCAGTCAATCCATCCATAATTGTATTACAATATATACCACCTAACCGTGGTTTTTTTTTCATTCTTTATACCGTCATAGTCAGTCATACTAGTTGTTACGAGTATACTACTATCTCTTTATCAACCAGTGTACAGTGCGGTAGTTCACGGCTGTGGCTACCTCTGTGTCGGAACTCGGCAGGCAGTCCGTCCATCCATAATTGTATTATTATAATATATACCACCTAACCGTGGTTTTTTTTTCATTCTTTATACCGTCATAGTGTCATACTAGTTGTTACGAGTATACTACTATCTCTTTATCAACCAGTGTACAGTGCGGTAGTTCACGGCTGTGGCTACCTCTGTGTCGGCAGTCGGCAGGCAGTCCGTCCATCCATAATTGTATTATAATATATACCACCTAACCGTGGTTTTTTTTTCATTCTTTATACCGTCATAGTCAGTCATACTAGTTGTTACGAGTATACTACTATCTCTTTATCAACCAGTGTACAGTGCGGTAGTTCACGGCTGTGGCTACCTCTGTGTCGGCACACGGCAGGCAGTCCGTCCATCCATAATTGTATTACAATATATACCACCTAACCGTGGTTTTTTTATACCACCTAACCGTGGCAGTCCGTCCATAATTGTATACTAGTATCCAATCCATCCATCTCCATTGTTTACCTGAGGTGCCTTTTAGTTCTGCCTATAAAATATGGAGAACAAAAAAGTTGAGGTTCCAAAATTAGGGAAAGATCAAGATCCACTTCCACCTCGTGCTGAAGCTGCTGCCACTAGTCATGGCCGAGACGATGAAATGCCAGCAACGTCGTCTGCCAAGGCCGATGCCCAATGTCATAGTACAGAGCATGTCAAATCCAAAACACCAAATATCAGAAAAAAAAGGACTCCAAAACCTAAAATAAAATTGTCGGAGAAGCGTAAACTTGCCAATATGCCATTTACCACACGGAGTGGCAAGGAACGGCTGAGGCCCTGGCCTATGTTCATGGCTAGTGGTTCAGCTTCACATGAGGATGGAAGCACTCAGCCTCTCGCTAGAAAACTGAAAAGACTCAAGCTGGCAAAAGCACCGCAAAGAACTGTGCGTTCTTTGAAATCCCAAATCCACAAGGAGAGTCCAATTGTGTCGTTTGCGATGCCTGACCTTCCCAACACTGGACGTGAAGAGCATGCGCCTTCCACTATTTGCATGCCCCCTGCAAGTGCTGGAAGGAGCACCCGCAGTCCAGTTCCTGATAGTCAGATTGAAGATGTCAGTGTTGAAGTACACCAGGATGAGGAGGATATGGGTGTTGCTGGCGCTGGGGAGGAAATTGACCAGAAGGATTCTGATGGTGAGGTGGTTTGTTTAAGTCAGGCACCCGGGGAGACACCTGTTGTCCGTGGGAGGAATATGGCCGTTGACATGCCAGGTGAAAATACCAAAAAAATCAGCTCTTCGGTGTGGAGGTATTTCACCAGAAATGCGGACAACAGGTGTCAAGCCGTGTGTTCCCTTTGTCAAGCTGTAATAAGTAGGGGTAAGGACGTTAACCACCTCGGAACATCCTCCCTTATACGTCACCTGCAGCGCATTCATAATAAGTCAGTGACAAGTTCAAAAACTTTGGGTGACAGCGGAAGCAGTCCACTGACCAGTAAATCCCTTCCTCTTGTAACCAAGCTCACGCAAACCACCCCACCAACTCCCTCAGTGTCAATTTCCTCCTTCCCCAGGAATGCCAATAGTCCTGCAGGCCATGTCACTGGCAAGTCTGACGAGTCCTCTCCTGCCTGGGATTCCTCCGATGCATCCTTGCGTGTAACGCCTACTGCTGCTGGCGCTGCTGTTGTTGCCGCTGGGAGTCGATGGTCATCCCAGAGGGGAAGTCGTAAGCCCACTTGTACTACTTCCAGTAAGCAATTGACTGTTCAACAGTCCTTTGCGAGGAAGATGAAATATCACAGCAGTCATCCTACTGCAAAGCGGATAACTGAGGCCTTGGCATCCTGGGTGGTGAGAAACGTGGTTCCGGTATCCATCATTACTGCAGAGCCAACTAGAGACTTGTTGGAGGTACTGTGTCCCCGGTACCAAATACCATCTAGGTTCCATTTCTCTAGGCAGGCGATACCGAAAATGTACACAGACCTCAGAAAAAGAGTCACCAGTGTCCTAAAAAATGCAGCTGTACCCAATGTCCACTTAACCACGGACATGTGGACAAGTGGAGCAGGGCAGGGTCAGGACTATATGACTGTGACAGCCCACTGGGTAGATGTATGGACTCCCGCCGCAAGAACAGCAGCGGCGGCACCAGTAGCAGCATCTCGCAAATGCCAACTCTTTCCTAGGCAGGCTACGCTTTGTATCACCGCTTTCCAGAATACGCACACAGCTGAAAACCTCTTACGGCAACTGAGGAAGATCATCGCGGAATGGCTTACCCCAATTGGACTCTCCTGTGGATTTGTGGCATCGGACAACGCCAGCAATATTGTGTGTGCATTAAATCTGGGCCAATTCCAGCACGTCCCATGTTTTGCACATACCTTGAATTTGGTGGTGCAGAATTTTTTAAAAAACGACAGGGGCGTGCAAGAGATGCTGTCGGTGGCCAGAAGAATTGCGGGACACTTTCGGCGTACAGGCACCACGTACAGAAAACTGGAGCACCACCAAAAACTACTGAACCTGCCCTGCCATCATCTGAAGCAAGAAGTGGTAACGAGGTGGAATTCAACCCTCTATATGCTTCAGAGGTTGGAGGAGCAGCAAAAGGCCATTCAAGCCTATACAATTGAGCACGATATAGTAGGTGGAATGCACCTGTCTCAAGTGCAGTGGAGAATGATTTCAACGTTGTGCAAGGTTCTGATGCCCTTTGAACTTGCCACACGTGAAGTCAGTTCAGACACTGCCAGCCTGAGTCAGGTCATTCCCCTCATCAGGCTTTTGCAGAAGAAGCTGGAGGCATTGAAGGAGGAGCTAACACGGAGCGATTCCGCTAGGCATGTGGGACTTGTGGATGCAGCCCTTAATTCGCTTAACAAGGATTCACGGGTGGTCAATCTGTTGAAATCAGAGCACTACATTTTGGCCACCGTGCTCGATCCTAGATTTAAAGCCTACCTTGGATCTCTCTTTCCGGCAGACACAGGTCTGCTGGGGTTGAAAGACCTGCTGGTGACAAAATTGTCAAGTCAAGCGGAACGCGACCTGTCAACATCTCCTCCTTCACATTCTCCCGCAACTGGGGGTGCGAGGAAAAGGCTCAGAATTCCGAGCCCACCCGCTGGCGGTGATGCAGGGCAGTCTGGAGCGACTGCTGATGCTGACATCTGGTCCGGACTGAAGGACCTGACAACGATTACGGACATGTCGTCTACTGTCACTGCATATGATTCTCTCAACATTGATAGAATGGTGGAGGATTATATGAGTGACCGCATCCAAGTAGGCACGTCACACAGTCCGTACTTATACTGGCAGGAAAAAGAGGCAATTTGGAGGCCCTTGCACAAACTGGCTTTATTCTACCTAAGTTGCCCTCCCACAAGTGTGTACTCCGAAAGAGTGTTTAGTGCCGCCGCTCACCTTGTCAGCAATCGGCGTACGAGGTTACATCCAGAAAATGTGGAGAAGATGATGTTCATTAAAATGAATTATAATCAATTCCTCCGCGGAGACATTGACCAGCAGCAATTGCCTCCACAAAGTACACAGGGAGCTGAGATGGTGGATTCCAGTGGGGACGAATTGATAATCTGTGAGGAGGGGGATGTACACGGTGATATATCGGAGGGTGAAGATGAGGTGGACATCTTGCCTCTGTAGAGCCAGTTTGTGCAAGGAGAGATTAATTGCTTCTTTTTTGGGGGGGGTCCAAACCAACCCGTCATATCAGTCACAGTCGTGTGGCAGACCCTGTCACTGAAATGATGGGTTGGTTAAAGTGTGCATGTCCTGTTTTGTTTATACAACATAAGGGTGGGTGGGAGGGCCCAAGGATAATTCCATCTTGCACCTCTTTTTTCTTTTCTTTTTCTTTGCATTATGTGCTGATTGGGGAGGGTTTTTTGGAAGGGACATCCTGCGTGACACTGCAGTGCCACTCCTAGATGGGCCCGGTGTTTGTGTCGGCCACTAGGGTCGCTAATCTTACTCACACAGCTACCTCATTGCGCCTCTTTTTTTCTTTGCGTCATGTGCTGTTTGGGGAGGGTTTTTTGGAAGGGACATCCTGCGTGACACTGCAGTGCCACTCCTAGATGTGCCCGGTGTTTGTGTCGGCCACTAGGGTCGCTAATCTTACTCACACAGTCAGCTACCTCATTGCGCCTCTTTTTTTCTTTGCGTCATGTGCTGTTTGGGGAGGGTTTTTTGGAAGGGCCATCCTGCGTGACACTGCAGTGCCACTCCTAGATGGGCCCGGTGTTTGTGTCGGCCACTAGGGTCGCTAATCTTACTCACACAGCTACCTCATTGCGCCTCTTTTTTTCTTTGCGTCATGTGCTGTTTGGGGAGGGTTTTTTGGAAGGGACATCCTGCGTGACACTGCAGTGCCACTCCTAGATGGGCCCGGTGTTTGTGTCGGCCACTAGGGTCGCTTATCTTACTCACACAGCGACCTCGGTGCAAATTTTAGGACTAAAAATAATATTGTGAGGTGTGAGGTATTCAGAATAGACTGAAAATGAGTGTAAATTATGGTTTTTGAGGTTAATAATACTTTGGGATCAAAATGACCCCCAAATTCTATGATTTAAGCTGTTTTTTAGTGTTTTTGGAAAAAAACACCCGAATCCAAAACACACCCGAATCCGACAAAAATAATTCGGTGAGGTTTTGCCAAAACGCGTTCGAACCCAAAACACGGCCGCGGAACCGAACCCAAAACCAAAACACAAAACCCGAAAAATTTCAGGCGCTCATCTCTAGTTCTAAGTACTTCAGCTTAGTATCTTTACTGACCCCTCTTTACCCCACACTACATAACTGACCCCTCTATACCCTACACTACATCACTGACCTTTCTATAACCATCACTGCATTACTGACCCCTCTATTAGAGATGTGCACTTGAAATTTTTCGGGTTTTGTGTTTTGGTTTTGGGTTCGGTTCCGCGGCCGTGTTTTGGGTTCGACCGCGTTTTGGCAAAATCTCACCAAATTTTTTTTGTCGGATTCGGGTGTGTTTTGGATTCGGGTGTTTTTTTCAAAAAACACTAAAAAACAGCTTAAATCATAGAATTTGGGGGTCATTTTGATCCCAAAGTATTATTAACCTCAAAAACCATAATTTCCACTCATTTTCAGTCTATTCTGAACGCCTCACACCTCACAATATTATTTTTAGTCCTAAAATTTGCACCGAGGTCGCTGGATGACTAAGCTAAGCGACCCTAGTGGCCGACACAAACACCTGGCCCATCTTGGAGTGGCACTGCAGTGTCACGCAGGATGGCCCTTCCAAAAAACACTCCCCAAACAGCACAAGACGCAAAGAAAAAAAGAGGCGCAATGAGGTAGCTGTGTGAGTAAGCTAAGCGACCCTAGCGGCCGACACAAACACCTGGCCCATCTAGGAGTGGCACTGCAGTGTCACGTAGGATGGCCCTTCCAAAAAACACTCCCCAAACAGCATATGATGCAAAGAAAAAAAGAGGCGCAATGAGGTAGCTGTGTGAGTAAGATAAGCGACCCTAGTGGCCGACACAAACACCTGGCCCATCTAGGAGTGGCACTGCAGTGTCACGCAGGATGGCCCTTCCAAAAAACACTCCCCAAACAGCACATGACGCAAAGAAAAAAAGAGGCGCAATGAGGTAGCTGTGTGAGTAAGATAAGCGACCCTAGTGGCCGACACAAACACCTGGCCCATCTAGGAGTGGCACTGCAGTGTCACGCAGGATGGCCCTTCAAAAAAATACTCCCCAAACAGCACATGACGCAAAGAAAAATGAAAGAAAAAAGAGGTGCAAGATGGAATTGTCCTTGGGCCCTCCCACCCACCCTTATGTTGTATAAACAGGACATGCACACTTTAACCAACCAACCCATAATTTCAGTGACAGGGTCTGCCACACGACTGTGACTGAAATGACGGGTTGGTTTGGACCCCCACCAAAAAAGAAGCAATTAATCTCTCCTTGCACAAACTGGCTCTACAGAGGCAAGATGTCCACCTCATCATCATCCTCCGATATATCACCGTGTACATCCCCCTCCTCACAGATTATCAATTCGTCCCCACTGGAATCCACCATCTCAGCTCCCTGTGTACTTTGTGGAGGCAATTGCTGCTGGTCAATGTCTCCACGGAGGAATTGATTATAATTCATTTTAATGAACATCATCTTCTCCACATTTTCTGGAAGTAACCTCATACGCCGATTGCTGACAAGGTGAGCGGCGGCACTAAACACTCTTTCGGAGTACACACTTGTGGGAGGGCAACTTAGGTAGAATAAAGCCAGTTTGTGCAAGGGCCTCCAAATTGCCTCTTTTTCCTGCCAGTATAAGTACGGACTGTCTGACGTGCCTACTTGGATGCGGTCACTCATATAATCCTCCACCATTCTTTCAATGGGGAGAGAATCATATGCAGTGCCAGTAGACGACATGTCCGACTCCGTAATCGTTGTCAGGTCCTTCAGTCCGGACCAGATGTCAGCATCAGCAGTCGCTCCAGACTGCCCTGCATCACCGCCAGCGGGTGGGCTCGGAATTCTGAGCCTTTTCCTCGCACCCCCAGTTGCGGGAGAATGTGAAGGAGGAGATGTTGACAGGTCGCGTTCCGCTTGACTTGACAATTTTCTCACCAGCAGGTCTTTGAACCCCAGCAGACTTGTGTGTGCCGGAAGAGAGATCCAAGGTAGGTTTTAAATCTAGGATCGAGCACGGTGGCCAAAATGTAGTGCTCTGATTTCAACGGATTGACCACCCGTGAATCCTTGTTAAGCGAATTAAGGGCTCCATCCACAAGTCCCACATGCCTAGCGGAATCGCTCTGTGTTAGCTCCTCCTTCAATGTCTCCAGCTTCTTCTGCAAAAGCCTGATGAGGGGAATGACCTGACTCAGGCTGGCAGTGTCTGAACTGACTTCACGTGTGGCAAGTTCAAAGGGCAGCAGAACCTTGCACAACGTTGAAATCATTCTCCACTGCGCTTGAGACAGGTGCATTCCACCTCCTATATCGTGCTCAATTGTATAGGCTTGAATGGCCTTTTGCTGCTCCTCCAACCTCTGAAGCATATATAGGGTTGAATTCCACCTCGTTACCACTTCTTGCTTCAGATGATGGCAGGGCAGGTTCAGGCGTTTTTGGTGTTGCTCCAGTCTTCTGTACGTGGTGCCTGTACGCCGAAAGTGTCCCGCAATTCTTCTGGCCACCGACAGCATCTCTTGCATGCCCCTCTCGTTTTTTAAATAATTCTGCACCACCAAATTCAAGGTATGTGCAAAACATGGGACGTGCTGGAATTTGCCCATATTTTATGCACACACAATATTGCTGGCGTTGTCCGATGCCACAAATCCACAGGAGAGTCCAATTGGGGTAAGCCCTTCCGCGATGATCTTCCTCAGTTGCCGTAAGAGGTTTTCAGCTGTGTGCGTATTCTGGAAACCGGTGATACAAAGCGTAGCCTGCCTAGGAAATAGTTGGCGTTTGCGAGATGCTGCTACTGGTGCCGCCGCTGCTGTTCTTGCGGCGGGAGTCCATACATCTACCCAGTGGGCTGTCACAGTTATATAGTCCTGACCCTGCCCTGCTCCACTTGTCCACATGTCCGTGGTTAAGTGGACATTGGGTACAGCTGCATTTTTTAGGACACTGGTGAGTCTTTTTCTGACGTCCGTGTACATTCTCGGTATCGCCTGCCTAGAGAAGTGGAACCTAGATGGTATTTGGTAACGGGGGCACACTACCTCAAGAAATTGTCTAGTTCCCTGTGAACTAACGGCGGATACCGGACGCACGTCTAACACCAACATAGTTGTCAAGGCCTCAGTTATCCGCTTTGCAACAGGATGACTGCTGTGATATTTCATCTTCCTCGCAAAGGACTGTTGGACAGTCAATTGCTTGGTGGAAGTAGTAAAAGTGGGCTTACGACTTCCCCTCTGGGATGACCATCGACTCCCAGCAGCAACAACAGCAGCGCCAGCAGCAGTAGGCGTTACACGCAAGGATGCATCGGAGGAATCCCAGGCAGGAGAGGACTCGTCAGAATTGCCAGTGACATGGCCTGCAGGACTATTGGCATTCCTGGGGAAGGAGGAAATTGACACTGAGGGAGTTGGTGGGGTGGTTTGCGTGAGCTTGGTTACAAGAGGAAGGGATTTACTGGTCAGTGGACTGCTTCCGCTGTCGCCCAAAGTTTTTGAACTTGTCACTGACTTATTATGAATGCGCTGCAGGTGACGTATAAGGGAGGATGTTCCGAGGTGGTTAACGTCCTTACCCCTACTTATTATAGCTTGACAAAGGCAACACACGGCTTGACACCTGTTGTCCGCATTTCTGTTGAAATACTTCCACACCGAAGAGCTGATTTTTTTGGTATTTTCACCAGGCATGTCAATGGCCATATTCCTCCCACAGACAACAGGTGTCTCCCCGGGTGCCTGACTTAAACAAACCACCTCACCATCAGAATCCTCCTGGTCAATTTCCTCCCCAGCGCCAGCAACACCCATATCCTCCTCATCCTGGTGTACTTCAACACTGACATCTTCAATCTGACTATCAGGAACTGGACTGCGGGTGCTCCTTCCAGCACTTGCAGGGGGCGTGCAAATGGTGGAAGGCGCATGCTCTTCACGTCCAGTGTTGGGAAGGTCAGGCATCGCAACCGACACAATTGGACTCTCCTTGTGGATTTGGGATTTCGAAGAACGCACAGTTCTTTGCTGTGCTTTTGCCAGCTTGAGTCTTTTCATTTTTCTAGCGAGAGGCTGAGTGCTTCCATCCTCATGTGAAGCTGAACCACTAGCCATGAACATAGGCCAGGGCCTCAGCCGTTCCTTGCCACTCCGTGTGGTAAATGGCATATTGGCAAGTTTACGCTTCTCCTCCGACAATTTTATTTTAGATTTTTGAGTTCTTTTTTTACTGATATTTGGTGTTTTGGATTTTACATGCTCTGTACTATGACATTGGGCATCGGCCTTGGCAGACAACGTTGCTGGCATTTCATCGTCTCGGCCATGACTAGTGGCAGCAGCTTCAGCACGAGGTGGAAGTCGATCTTGATCTTTCCCTATTTTTGGAACCTCAACATTTTTGTTCTCCATATTTTAATAGGCACAACTAAAAGGCACCTCAGGTAAACAATGGAGATGGATGGATACTAGTATACTTATGGATGACGAGCGACTGCCGACACAGAGGTAGCTACAGCCGTGGACTACCGTACTGTGGCCCTCATTCCGAGTCGTTCGCTCGGTATATTTCATCGCATCGCAGTGAAATTCCGCTTAGTACGCATGCGCAATATTCGCACTGCGACTGCGCCAAGTAATTTAACAATGAAGATAGTATTTTTACTCACGGCTTTTTCTTCGCTCCGGCGATCGTAATGTGATTGACAGGAAATGGGTGTTACTGGGCGGAAACACGGCGTTTCAGGGGCGTGTGGTTAAAAACGCTACCGTTTCCAGAAAAAACGCAGGAGTGGCCGGAGAAACGGAGGAGTGTCTGGGCGAACGCTGGGTGTGTTTATGACGTCAAACCAGGAACGACAAGCACTGAACTGATCGCAGATGCCGAGTAAGTCTGAAGCTACTCTGAAACTGCTAAGTAGTTTGTAATCGCAATATTGCGAATACATCGGTCGCAATTTTAAGAAGCTAAGATTCACTCCCAGTAGGCGGCGGCTTAGCGTGTGTAACTCTGCTAAAATCACCTTGCGAGCGATCAACTCGGAATGAGGGCCTGTGTCTGCTGCTAATATAGACTGGATGATAATGAGATAAAATTAAAATATATATATATATATATATATCACACTAGTACTGCAGCCGGACAGGTATATATTATGTAATGACGGACCTGCTGGACACTGTCTGTCAGCACTGCAGACTCCTAAAGTAAGCTACTAGTATCAAGAAGATAGAAAAAAAAAAACCACGGGTAGGTGGTATACAATTATGGATGGACGAGCGACTGCCGACACAGAGGTAACTACAGCCGTGGACTACCGTACTGTGTCTGCTGCTAATATAGACTGGATGATAATGAGATAAAATTAATATATATATATATATCACACTAGTACTGCAGCCGGACAGGTATATATTATGTAATGACGGACCTGCTGGACACTGTCTGTCAGCACTGCAGACTCCTAAAGTAAGCTACTAGTATCAAAAAGATAGAAAAAAAAAAAACCACGGGTAGGTGGTATACAATTATGGATGGACGAGCGACTGCCGACACAGAGGTAGCTACAGCCGTGGACTACCGTACTGTGTCTGCTGCTAATATAGACTGGATGATAATGAGATAAAATTAAAATATATATATATATATATATATCACACTAGTACTGCAGCCGGACAGGTATATATTATGTAATGACGGACCTGCTGGACACTGTCTGTCAGCACTGCAGACTCCTAAAGTAAGCTACTAGTATCAAGAAGATAGAAAAAAAAAAAACCACAGGTAGGTGGTATACAATTATGGATGGACGAGCGACTGCCGACACAGAGGTAGCTACAGCCGTGGACTACCGTACTGTGTCTGCTGCTAATATAGACTGGATGATAATGAGATAAAATTAAAATATATATATATTATATATCACACTAGTACTGCAGCCGGACAGGTATATATTATGTAATGACGGACCTGCTGGACACTGTCTGTCAGACTCAGCACTGCAGACTCCTAAAGTAAGCTACTAGTATCAAGAAGATAGAAAAAAAAAAAACCACGGGTAGGTGGTATACAATTATGGATGGACGAGCGACTGCCGACACAGAGGTAGCTACAGCCGTGGACTACCGTACTGTGTCTGCTGCTAATATAGACTGGATGATAATGAGATAAAATTAAAATATATATATATATCACACTAGTACTGCAGCCGGACAGGTATATATTATGTAATGACGGACCTGCTGGACACTGTCTGCAGAATGCGTTTATAAAAACACCACACGACGAGTGTTTTACTTTTTCAGGCAGACAATCACAATATACTGGTGGTCAGCAGACAATCACAATACTGGTGGTCAGTGGTCACTGGTCAGTCACACTGGCAGTGGCACTCTGGCAGCAAAAGTGTGCACTGTACTTAAAATATGTACTCCTGCTATAACTGCTCCCCAGTCTCCCCCACAATTAAGCTGTGTGAGCAGTGAGCACTCAGCACAGTCAGATAATGATATACAGTATTACATATAATGCAGCACACTGGGCTGAGCACAGATATGGTATGTGACTGTGTCACACTGTGTATCGTTTTTTTTCAGGCAGAGAACGGATTAATTAAACTGGTGGTCACTGGTCACACTATCAGCAGCAAGTAGTACTCCTCCTAATAATATGCTCCCCAAAATTTGTGTCTCTCTCTAGTACTCTAGTCTAAACGGAGAGGACGCCAGCCACGTCCTCTCCCTATCAATCTCAATGCACGTGTGAAAATGGCGGCGACGCGCGGCTCCTTATATAGAATCCGAGTCTCGCGATAGAATACGAGCCTCGCGAGAATCCGACAGCGGGATGATGACGTTCGGGCGCGCTCGGGTTAACCGAGCAAGGCGGGAAGATCCGAGTCGCTCGGCCCCGTGTAAAAAAACCTGAAGTTCGGGCGGGTTCGGATTCCGAGGAACCGAACCCGCTCATCTCTACCCTCTATACAGTACACTGACCTCTATATACCTGCTAGTACATCCCTGATGCCTATATTCCCTAAGCTAAATCCCAGACGCCTCTATTCCCTACGCTACATCCCTGACGCCTCTATTCCCTATGCTACATCCCTGACGCCTCTATACCCTACGCTACATCCCTGATGCCTCTATTCCCTACGCTACATTCCTGATGCCTCTATAACCTACGCTACATCCCTGACGCCTCTATACCCTACGCTACATCCCTGACGCCTCTATACAGTACAATGCATTACTGATCCCTCTAGACCATACATCAGAGAGATAGTGAAACACTGGAAAAAATAAGAATTTACTTACCGATAATTCTATTTCTCATAGTCCGTAGTGGATGCTGGTGACTCCGTAAGGACCATGGGGAATAGCGGCTCCGCAGGAGACTGGGCACATCTAAAGAAAGCTTTAGGACTAGCTGGTGTGCACTGGCTCCTCCCCCTATGACCCTCCTCCAAGCCTCAGTTAGGATACTGTGCCCGGACGAGCGTACACAATAAGGAAGGATTTTGAATCCCGGGTAAGACTCATACCAGCCACACCGATCACACCGTATAACTTGTGATCTGAACCCAGTTAACAGTATGATAACAGAGGAGCCTCTGAAAAGATGGCTCCCAACAATAATAACCCGATTTTTGTAACAATAACTATGTACAAGTATTGCAGACAATCCGCACTTGGGATGGGCACCCAGCATCCACTACGGACTATGAGAAATAGAATTATCGGTAAGTAAATTCTTATTTTCTCTAACGTCCTAAGTGGATGCTGGGGACTCCGTAAGGACCATGGGGATTATACCAAAGCTCCCAAACGGGCGGGAGAGTGCGGATGACTCTGCAGCACCGAATGAGAGAACTCCAGGTCCTCCTCAGCCAGGGTATCAAATTTGTAGAATTTAGCAAACGTGTTTGCCCCTGACCAAGTAGCTGCTCGGCAAAGTTGTAAAGCCGAGACCCCTCGGGCAGCCGCCCAAGATGAGCCCACTTTCCTTGTGGAACGGGCTTTTACAGATTTTAGCTGTGGCAGGCCTGCCACAGAATGTGCAAGCTGAATTGCACTACAATCCAACGAGCAATAGTCTGCTTAGAAGCAGAAACACCCAGCATGTTGGGTGCATACAGGATAAACAGCGAGTCAGATTTCCTGACTCCAGCCGTCCTGGAAACATCTTTTTCAGGGCCCTGACAACATCCAGCAACCTGGATTCCTCCAAGTCCCTAGTAGCCGCAGGCACCACAATAGGTTGGTTCAGGTGAAAACGCTGGAACCACCTTAGGGAGAAACTGAGGACGAGTCCTCAATTCCGCCCTGTCCGAATGGAAAATCAGATAAGGGCTTTCACAGGATAAAGCCGCCAATTCTGACACGCGCCTGGCCGAGGCCAGGGCCAACAGCATGACCACTTTCCATGTGAGATATTTTAACTCCACAGATTTAAGTGGTTCAAACCAATGTGACTTTTGGAACCCAAACTACATTGAGATCCCAAATTGCCACTGGAGGCACAAAAGGAGGCTGTATATGCAGTACCCCTTTTACAAACGTCTAAACTTCAGGGACTGAAGCTAGTTCTTTTTTGGAAGAAAATTGACAGGGCCGAAATCTGAACCTTAATGGACCCCAATTTCAGGCCCATAAACACTCCTGTTTGCAGGAAATGTAGGAATCGACCCAGTTGAATTTCCTCCGTCGGGCCTTACTGGCCTCGCACTACGCAACATATTTTCGCCAATTGCGGTGATAATGTTTTTTGCGGTTACATCCTTCCTGGCTATTGATCAGGATAGGGATGACTTCATCCGGAATGCCTTTTTTCCTTCAGGATCCGGTGTTCAACCGCCATGCCGTCAAACGCAGCCGCGGTAAGTCTTGGAACAGACAGGGTCCTTGCTGGAGCAGGTCCCTTCTTAGAGGTAGAGGCCACGGATCCTCCGTGAGCATCTCTTGAAGTTCCGGTTACCAAGTCCTTCTTGGCCAATCCGGAGCCACGAATATAGTGCTTTCTCCTCTCCATCTTATCAATCTCAGTACCTTGGGTATGAGAGGCAGAGGAGGGAACACATATACTGACTGGTACACCCACGGTGTTACCAGAGCGTCTACAACTATTGCCTGAGGGTCTCTTGACCTGGCGCAATACCTGTCGAGTTTTTTAATCATGTGGACGACTTCTGGGTGAAGTCCCCACTCTCCCGGGTGGAGGTCGTGCTGAGGAAGTCTGCTTCCCAGTTGTCCACTCCCGGAATGAATACTATTGACAGTGCTATCACATGATTTTCCGCCCAGCGAAGAATCCTTGCAGCTTCTGCCATTGCCCTCCTGCTTCTTGTGCCACCCTGTCTGTTTACGTGGGTGACTGCCATGATGTTGTCCGACTGGATCAACACCGGCTGACCTTGAAGCAGAGGTCTTGCTAAGCTTAGAGCATTGTAAATGGCCCTTAGCTTCAGGATATTTATGTGAAGTGATGTATCCCGGCTTGACCCTAAGCCCTGGATATTCCTTCCCTGTGTGACTGCTCCCCAGCCTCGCAGGCTGGCATCCGTGGTCACCAGGACCCAGTCCTGAATGCCGAATCTGCAGCCCTCTAGAAGATGAGCACTCTGCAACCACCACAGGATGGATACCCTTGTCCTTGGTGACAGGGTTATCCGCTGATGCATCTGAAAATGCGACCCGGACCATTTGTCCAGTAGGTTCCACTGGAAAGTTCTTGCGTGGAATCTAACGAATGGGATTGCTTCGTATGAAGCCATCATTTTTTCCCAGAACCCTTGTGCATTGATGCACTGAGACTTGGTTCGGTTTTAGGAGGTTCCTGATTAGCTCGGATAACTCCCTGGCTTTCTCTTCCGGGAGAAACACCTTTTTTCTGGACTGTGTCCAGGATCATCCCTAGGAAACAGAAGACAAGTCGTCGGAACCAGCAGCGATTTTGGAATATTGAGAATCCAATCGTGCTGCCGCAACACTACCTGAGATAGTGCTACACCGACCTCCAACTGTTCCCTGGATCTTACCCTTATCAGGGAATCGTCCAAGTAAGGGATAACTAAAATTCCCTTCCTTCGAAGGGATATCATTTCGTCCATTACCTTGGTAAAGACCCGGGGTGCCGTGGACCATCCCTACGGCAGCGTCTGAACTGATAGTGACAGTTCTGTACCATAACCTGAGGTACCCTTGGTGAGAAGGGTAAATTTTGACATGAAGGTAAGCATCCTTGATGTCCCGAGACATCATGTAGTCCCCTTCTTCCAGGTTCGCAATCACTACTCTGAGTGACTCAATCTTGAATTTGAACCTCTGTATGTAAGTGTTCAAAGATTTTAGATTTTAGATTTAGAATCGGTCTCACCGAGCCGTCTGGCTTCGGTACCACAATAGTGTGGAATAATACCCCGTTCCCTGTTGCAGGAGGGGTACCTTGATTATCACCTGCTGGGAATACAGCTTGTGAATGGCTTCCAAAACTGCCTCCCTGTCAGAGGGAGACGTCGGTAAAGCCAACTTTTGGAAACGGCGAGGGGGAGACGTCTCGAATTCCAATATGTACCCCTGAGATATTACCTGAAGGATCCAGGGGTCTACTTGCGAGTGAGCCCACTGCGCACTGAAATTCATTGAGAACGGGCCCCCACCGTGCCTGAGCTTGTATAGCCCTAGCGTCATACTGAGGGCTTGGCAGAGGCGGGAAAGGGTTTCTGTTCCTGGGAACTGGCTGATCTCTGCAGCCTTTTTCCTCTCCGTCTGTCACGAGCAGAAAAGAGGAACCTTTTGTCCGCTTGCCAACAAAGGACTGCGCCTGATAATACGGCGTCTTATTTTGAGAGGCGACCTGGGGTACAAACGTGGATTTCCCAGCTGTTGCCGTGGCCACCAGGTCTAAAGGACGACCCCAAATGTCCCCTTTCAAAGGCAATACTTCCAAATGCCGTTTGGAATCCGCATCACCTGACCATTTTACTGGTAGAATTGGACAACGCACTTATACTTGATGCCAGTCGGCAATTATTCCGCTGTGCATCATGCATATATAGAAATGCATCTTTTAAATGCTCTATAGGCAATAATATACTATCCTTATCTAGGATATCAATATTTCCAGTCAGGGAATCCGACCATGCCAACCCAGCACTGCACCTCCAGGCTGAGGCGATAGCTGGTCGCAGTATAACACCAGTATGTGTGTAAATACATTTTTGGATACCCTCCTGCTTTCTATCAGCAGGATCCTTAAGGGCGGCCATCTCATGAGAGGGTAGAGCCCTTGTTCTTACAAGCGTGTGAGCGCCTTATCCCCCCTAGGGGGTGTTTCCCAACGCACCCTAACCTCTGGCGGGAAAGGGTATGCAGCCAATACTTTTTAAGAAATTATCAAGTGTTATCGGGGGGAAACCCACGCATCATCACACACCTCATTTTATTTTTCAGATTTAGGAAAACTACAGGTAGTTTTTCCCCCACCGAACATAATACCCCTTTTTGGTGGTACTCGTATTATCAGAAATGTATAAAAACATTTTCCATTGTATCAATCATGTAACGTGTGGCCCTACTGGAAATCACGGTTGTCTCTTCACCGTCGACACAGGAGTCAGTATCCGTGTCGGCGTCTGTATCTGCCATCTGAGGTAACGGCCGCTTTAGAGCCCCTGACGGCCTATGAGACGTCTGGACAGGCACAAGCTGAGTAGCCGGCTGTCTCATGTCAACCACTGTTTTTATATAGAGCTGACACTGTCACGTAATTTTCAACAGTACATCCACTCAGGTGTCGACCCCCTAGGGGGTGACATCACTGTTACAGACACTCTGCTCCGTCTCCACATCATTTTTCTCCTCATATATGTCGACACAAACGTACCGACACACAGCACACACACAGGGAATGCTCTGATAGAGGACAGGACCCCACTAGCCCTTTGGGGAGACAGAGGGAGAGTATGCCAGCACACACCAGAGCGCTATATATATACAGGGATAACCTTATATAAGTGTTTTTCCCCTTATAGCTGCTGTATGTTTTAATACTGCGCCTAATTAGTGCCCCCCTCTCTTTTTTAACCCTTTCTGTAGTGTAGTGACTGCAGGGGAGAGCCAGGGGAGCTTCCCTCCAACTGAGCTGTGAGGGAAAATGGCGCCAGTGTGCTGAGGAGATAGGCTCCGCCCCCTTTCCGGCGGCCTTATCTCCCGGTTTTTTGTATATTTTGGCAGGGGTTAAATGCATCCATATAGCCCAGGAGCTATATGTGATGTATTTTTTGCCATGTAAGGTATTTCTGTCGTGTTTTATTGCGTCTCAGGGCGCCCCCCCCAGCGCCCTGCACCCTCAGTGACCGGAGTATGAAGTGTGCTGAGAGCAATGGCGCACAGCTGCAGTGCTGTGCGCTACCTTATTGAAGACAGGAACGTCTTCTGCCGCCGATTTTTCCGGACCTCTTCGCTCTTCTGGCTCTGTAAGGGGGCCGGCGGCGCGGCTCCGGGACCCATCCAGGCTGGACCTGTGATCGTCCCTCTGGAGCTAATGTCCAGTAGCCAAGAAGCCCAATCCACTCTGCACGCAGGTGAGTTCCCTTCTTCTCCCCTTAGTCCCTCGATGCAGTGAGCCTGTTGCCAGCAGGTCTCACTGAAAATAACAAACCTAAACTAAAACTTTCACTAAGAAGCTCAGGAGAGCCCCTAGTGTGCACCCTTCTCGTCGGGCACAGAAATCTAACTGAGGCTTGGAGGAGGGTCATAGGGGGAGGAGCCAGTGCACACCAGCTAGTCCTAAAGCTTTCTTTAGATGTGCCCAGTCTCCTGCGGAGCCGCTATTCCCCATGGTCCTTACGGAGTCCCCAGCATCCACTTAGGACGTTAGAGAAAATAAGGATAAAGTGGACTACAGAAACTGATGCTCTAAACAAAGGAGAGAGAGAGAGAGAGAAAAGCACAAGGGAAAGTGGGCAATCGGAACACCATAGAGAGAGGAGAGATAGAAATGCCTGAAAAAGTAAAGGGGGTTGGGTATGGCATCCGGCGCTCGGGATTCCAGCAGTCACATGATACCTAATCCTAATCCTAACCCTCTGGGGGGGGGTGGCGGATAGGGCTAACCCTCAGGGGGTGGCAGCTAGGACTAACCCACCTCCTAGTGCCTTCCCTAACACCCCCTCCCCCGGTCCTAACCCTCCCTCCAATACTCGCCTACGGGATGTTGGCTGTCTGTGTGCCGGCACCAGTCTCCCAAGTGGTGTCAGGATTCCAACATCGGTCAAATGACCGCCGGTATACCGTCTGCCGGGATGGTAAATGTATCCTGAGGACAGGTAGTGAGTGTGGAGGGATAGGTGGTTCAGTAAAATGTAACAGCTCAAACTGCGATCATTCACTGATAAATTGATTTATAGCTCTCCCTTTTTAACCATTGCAGTCATAAAAGCAATGTTTTTTAAACTTTTAAATAAAGCTTGTTAGCATCCCCAGCACACTGTATATGCTGGGAGATGTAGTTCTCAATATGAAAACATTTAATTACTGTATGAACTCTAATTCCCCAACTGAAACCTCTCACAAACACACACTCCTAAATCTAGTACACACACACACACACACACACATTTCCCCAGTACTGACAACTCTCATCACTTCCACACACTGACAACTCCCTCCTGCTCCTCTCCCCACTGACACTGACAGCTCCCTCACAGTCACACACATCCTCCACCCCCCCACACACACACTGATAGCACACATGCACAAATCCCCCCCTCCTCGACACTAACTGTCACGGACTGCTTGGGCAGCAGGCTCTGACTTGAAGTGCTGAAATTCAACAGCTCTCTCGAACTTGCAAGGCATGGCTGTGCAGCTGTCTCCAGCCATCTCCTTGCCCACTGTGTAATTTGTGGCGTTCTCTGATGTTCCCCGCTCAGCCTCTACAACCGGCACATAATGTACAGCAGTGGTGACTCCTGAGTATGGGCCTGGAGAACTCCGCCTACCGGGGGGTAGGGATTAATAATTTCAAAGGGGCAGAGCTAGGAGTGAAGCAGTGGACAGCAGTTGAGGGGCGTTTCAAACTGTAACAGGGTTGGGACAATTTCAGTATCCTTCCCTCACCGTCTAATTGGTCAGTCCCACGCTGATTGCCATAGCGCCCTTTTGAGACAGCAGAACTCTATCCCTTAGCCACGGTTGGCACAGCTGGATGGTGCCCCTGGCAAGTGCCATCCTGGCCAAGGGGTAGATACGCCCCTGAGGGTCAGGGTCAGCAACAGAAATCTCGGGGCCCAGTACACTGATATCTCTGGGGCCCCCTCAACCCCCCCTTAACTTGGCAGAGGGATCTTTAAAAAAAAATGGAGCCTTTGACTCGGACCGTCAGTGAGGCCGGCAGGTGGTTTTCATACTGGGCTATCCAGCTCTTCGGTGGCGGTGGCAGGGACATTCAGAAAAGGGCCAGCACAGCAACATGCATAATAATGGCAATACAGTATGGACCACAGGGACTGGACAAAGTGATGGGGTAAAAGGAGGGGGGAGGGTTTAGTTGGCCTGTTAATTGTTTTCCTGCTTAAATTGAGCAGTTGGTGGATACACTTTAAAAAGCAATATTGGCACTGTGGCCCCATTATTTCTGTTCTTAATACTTGGAGCCCTGAACAAGTGTCCCCTTTGTCCCCCCTGTCACCGGGCCTGTTCAGGCGTTACCTATGGAGAAGCTGCGACATGACATCCTAGGACACGATACTGCACCATGCATCACCATTATATTTCAGTGTGCCTTGTCAATATTTAAATCTTGTTCTGTGTGACGTGAGTTGTAAATGGTTGAAAATCTCTGTGCTACAGTATCGTCACCATGTAGTTATAACAACACCGCAAAACCACCAAAAGACGTGTTTTGGTAGAGGGACTGCTGGAGGGGCCCATTGGGGCCCCCAGTTTGCTACCCCACCCCAGTATACCTGTGCTGTAGCCAGTGGAAGGGGCACTATCTTCCCGGTGATCTCTTCGGGAAGATGGTGCCGCACATAGAAAGCAAAGACTCTGGCTGCACTCTCCTGCCCTCGCTCTAAGCAAGGTGATCGGGCCACAAAAGGACCCCTGTCGGACCCCGGCCTGTGGGCCACAAAATGATGCATTGGGGGCGGCATGCGGCCAATGGGTTTGACACCCCTGCCCTAGAGTATTTTATAATATATGGTAAAAATTAATAGATGTATAAAGATTAAATAAGCAACAAATTGGTGAAATAGATAAGTTTTGATAGGAGCGCTGGGTTCTATATATATATATATATTGACATTTGGTTATATATATGTATAGACTTTATAAATTCTTGACAGAGATGTGCCTGAGCAGCAGCCCTCCCCAGCCCTATCTCAAATCATACTTATTTTGCATAGGAGATACCATGGTCATGAAGATTGTTCTCCCAGGGTGAGGTTCATTCATTGCATTCTGGGTATGCTGATCCCTGTGATTTCCCCAAATGTGGGAAACTGGACTGCATTATTTGTGGTAGTGAGGTACTGTGTTTGTGCTTTCCTCTGGTCAGCTCTGGTAAAAGTCAGATTTCTTTATCTCAGATCTTCCTCTAGCCTTGTTCTTCTTTCGAGAGTTCCCTTGTGCTGCCTCAGTTGGATCTCCTTCACTTGACAGGGGGGTGCCCGAGCAGCGACCCTCCCCAGCTCTAGCCCAACTCCTACTTACCTGCCAGGTGAGATACTATGATCATGAAGGTGCTTCTCCCAGGGCAAGGCTCACCCATTGCACTCTGGGTGTGCTGCTCCTGCGGTTTCCCCAAATGTTGGACACTTGACTGCATAATTTGTGTTTCCCCTGGTCGGCTCTCGTATAATATAGATCTCTTTGTCTCAGGTCTCTCTCCAGCCTAGTTTGCTGTCTGTTTCCACTTCTCTTTTCTTGAGCCACTCCCTTCTATGCCCTTGCTCACTATCCTGACTTCTCCAGTCTGCTTACTTTGTGCCTTCCAACGCACAATACAAACTACAGGTAGTGCTGCAGGGCCCACGCCCTTTTACTTGCCTTACAGAGCAGCTCTGGAGCTGTTACAGTGCCCAGCTGCTGCAAGAAATCAGCTTGAATGCTTCAGGGGCTGGGGCATAGCCAACATGAGCCCCACACCGAAGGAGGGTGGAGGTGTTTAATGTGAACTAGGGGTCATCCAAGCGCCGCAAAAGGCCGCCATGCCCTGCACGCCCCTTTTCTCTTTTCATATGCAGACGAGGGTTGACGCCAACTTTGACCCACTGCTTGGATGACATCACCATATGCAAATCCATCTGCTGCAGGCCTTCCCCCAGGAATGCTTGCACTAGTTGTTGCATTTGGTTTGTTGTTTGGGGGTGCTTCAGTATTAGGCAGCCTTCTGCCCTCCCATGTTCATCTGAAAATATGTGTTCTCCCTGCAGTTGTTGTCCCCAGATGAGAGTTTCCTTATGCTGCCTCAGTCGTTAACCGTGGCTGGATCTTATTGGCACTCGCGGTCGGGATATTCCTCCCTGCCGTGGGGTAGAGACCTCCTTTTGCTCGGTCTCAAATTGCTTTTTCCCCTTCACCGCTGTCTTTACATCAGACGTCCGCCGTGATGTAGCTCGTTCATGAATGGGCTTATATCTCAGCAATCAGAGTGTCTGGTAGTCACCTTCCTTACGCGTTTCTCCGCTGTTATCCAAGAGCGGTTTCGTCAGAGGATACATCAGCAGCCTAGCAGGCTCTTTTTAAAATGCACCGGACCAATAGCATTACTAATTAGTTGATTGGATATATACATGTACTAATTGGATGCATACATGTAATGACTCACATATGGAACAACTTTCTAATTGCAATTGCACATATAAAGGCATTTCATAATATAAAAATAAGCAACATGGTGATTAAAAATAATAATAAAATAAGCAACAAGGTGGTTTAAAAAATAACAGAAAATATATAATCTATATACAGATTAACCTCTAATCCAGGCCTGGCCAACCTGTGGCTCTCCAGCTGTTGTAAAACTACAAGTCCCATCATGCTTTGCCACAGTTTTGCTATTAGGGAATGCTAAAACTGTGGCAATGCATGCTGGGATGTGTAGTTTCACAACATCTGGAGAGCCACAGGTTGGCCAGGCCTGCTCTAATCTTTCAATCAATACCTCATCTCTATAATCACATACACATAATTCAGAGACCCAGCACTAAGGATCCCCATTTACTTATATAAAACCTTTTAGGGTAACATAAATCCAACACACTACTAAAGCAGCTCTTGTGGCGCAGGGGAAACATCACCTGCACTCTATGCAGCGAGTCCCATGTTCGAATCCAACCCGCTCAGCTTAACATCCATATTATTTATTTACTTTTAATGGGATCATTCTATCAATTCATTTTTACCTTTAATTTTTGTTAATATTATTTCTATATTTCATTATTTTAACCCCTGGAATAATTACATTGCTGCTTAAACAACAAAAAGAATTGAAGAAAGAATAATTATTAAACAGACAATTTAAGGATTCGAAGATTTAAAGATTTAAAGATGTAAAAATTTAAAACAGGGAGGGGGGGGGGGAGGGAGGGGGGCCTTTTGGGAGAAGGAGGGAAAAAAAATAAAAAAATAAAAAATATATATATATATAGAACCAAGAGAAAGTGTAAAAAGAGGATGGAGGAAGAAATCTGATGTTCATCATTACTAGTGGATTTTACTAAAGAACTTTAAAGGAACACACACAACAGGATTATACAGTTTCATACTAAGAGGAATGCTGTTCCCAAAATAGCTACTTCTAATAATTTTGTTTATTTATTAAACATACAATAAATGGATATTCAATAAATAATATATTAGGTAAATCAATAGATAAAATCTTCAGAGACTGCCAATGTTGTTCAGTTCGATGCTCTCAATCAGACCATCAGGTGTAGGGGTACCCAAAGAAAAAATCCAAAATGCCTCCCTTGTCAAGTAAAGGAGATTCAACTGAGGCAGCACAAGGGAACTCTCATCTGGGGACAACAACTGCAGGGAGAACACATATTTTCAGATGAACATGGGAGGGCAGAAGGCTGCCTAATACTGAAGCACCCCCAAACAACAAACCAAATGCAACAACTAGTACAAGCATTCCTTGGGGAAGGTCTGCAGAAGATGGAATTGCATACGGTGATGTCATCCAAGCAGTGGGCCAAAGTTGGCTGGAACCCTTATCTGCATATGAAAAGAGAAAAGGGGTATGCAGGGCATGGCGGCCTTTTGCTGCGCTTGGATGACCCCTAGTTCGCATTAAACACCCCCACCCTCCTTCGGTGTGGGGCTCATGTTGGCCATGCCCCAGCCCCTGAAGCATTCAAGCTGATTTCTTGCAGCAGCTGGGCACTGTAACAGCTCCAGAGCTGCTCTGTAAGGCAACTAAAAGGGTGTGGGCCCTGCAGCACTACCTGTAGTTCGCATTGTGCGTTGGAAGGCACAAAGTAAGCAGACGGGAGAAGTCAGGGTAGTGCGCAAGGGCATAGAAGGGAGCGGCTCAAGAAAAGAGAAGTGGAAACAGTCAGCAAACTAGGCAGGAGAGAGACCTGAGACAAAGAGATCTGAATTATATGAGAGCCGACCAGGGGAAACACAAATTATGCAGTCAAGTTTCCCACATTTGGGGAATTCAAAGGGGCAGCACACCCAGAGTGCAATGGGTGAGCCTTGCCCTGGGAGAAGCACCTACATGATCATAGTATCTCACCTGGCAGGTAAGTAGGAGTTGGGCTAGAGCTGGGGAGGGTCGCTGCTCGGGCACCCCCCTGTCAAGTGAAGGAGATCCAACTGAGGCAGCACAAGGGAACTCTCGAAAGAAGAACAAGGCTAGAGGAAGATCTGAGACAAAGAAATCTGACTTTTACCAGAGCTGACCAGAGGAAAGCACAAACACAGTCCCCCACTACCACAAATAATGCAGTCGAGTTTCCCACATTTGGGGAAATCACAGGGGTCAGCATACCCAGAATGCAATGAATGAACCTCACCCTAGGAGAACAATCTTCATGACCATGGTATCTCCTATGCAAAATAAGTATGATTTGGGATAGGGCTGGGGAGGGCCGCTGCTCAGGCATATCTCTGTCAAGTAAAGGAGATTCAACTGAGGCAGCACAAGGGAACTCTCATCTGGGGACAACAACTGCAGGGAGAATACATATTTTCAAATGAACATGGGAGGGCAGAAGGCTGCCTAATACTGAAGCACCCCCAAACAACAAACCAAATGCAACAACTAGTACAAGCATTCCTGGGGGAAGGTCTGCAGAAGACGGATTTGCATACAGTGATGTCATCCAAGCAGTGGGCCAAAGTTGGCTGGAACCCTCATCTGCATATGAAAAGAGAAAAGGGGTATGCAGGGCATGGCGGCCTTTTGCGGCGCTTGGATGACCCTTAGTTCGCATTAAACACCCCCACCCTCCTTCGGTGTGGGGCTCATGTTGGCAATGCCCCAGCATTCAAGCTGATTTCTTGCAGCAGCTTGGCACTGTAACAGCTCCAGAGCTGCTCTGTAAGGCAAGTAACAGGTTGTGGGCCATGCAGCACTACCTGTAGTTTGCATTGTGCATTGGAAGGCACAAAGTAAGCAGACAGGAGAAGTCAGGATAGTGCACAAGGGTATAGAAGGGAGGGGCTCAAAAAAAAAGAAGTGGAAACAGACAGCAAACTAGGCTGGAGAGAGACCTTAGACAAAGAGATCTGAATTATATGAAAGCCGACCAGTGGAAACACAAATTATGCAGTCAAGTTTCCCACATTTGGGGAAATCACAGGGGCAGCACACCCAGAGTGCAATGGGTGAGCCTTGCCCTGGGAGAAGCACCTTCATGATCATAGTATCTCACCTGGCAGGTAAGTAGGAGTTGGGCTAGAGCTGGGGAGGGTCGCTGCTCGGGCACCCCCCTGTCAAGTGAAGGAGATCCAACTGAGGCAGCACAAGGGAACTCTCGAAAGAAGAACAAGGCTAGAGGAAGATCTGAGACAAAGAAATCTGACTTTTACCAGAGCTGACCAGAGGAAAGCACAAACACAGTCCCCCACTACCACAAATAATGCAGTCAAGTTTCCCACATTTGGGGAAATCACAGGGGTCAGCATACCCAGAATGCAATGAATGAACCTCACCCTGGGAGAACAATTTTCATGACCATGGTATCTCCTATGCAAAATAAGTATGATTTGGGATAGGGCTGGGGAGGGCCGCTGCTCAGGCACATCTCTGTCAAGTAAAGGAGATTCAACTGAGGCAACACAAGGGAACTCTCATCTGGGGACAACAACTGCAGGGAGAACACATATTTTCAAATGAACATGGGAGGGCAGAAGGCTGCCTAATACTGAAGCACCCCCAAACAACAAACCAAATGCAACAACTAGTACAAGCATTCCTGGGGGAAGGTCTGCAGAAGACGGATTTGCATACAGTGATGTCATCCAAGCAGTGGGCCAAAGTTGGCTGGAACCCTCATCTGCATATGAAAAGAGAAAAGGGGTATGCAGGGCATGGCGGCCTTTTGCGGCGCTTGGATGACCCTTAGTTCGCATTAAACACCCCCACCCTCCTTCGGTGTGGGGCTCATGTTGGCAATGCCCCAGCCCCTGAAGCATTCAAGCTGATTTCTTGCAGCATCTGGGCACTGTAACAGCTCCATAGCTGCTCTGTAAGGCAAGTTAAAGGGTGTGGGTCCTGCAGCACTACCTGTAGTTCGCATTGTGCATTGGAAGGCACAAAGTAAGCAGACGGGAGAAGTCAGGATAGTGCGCAAGGGCATAGAAGGGAGCGGCTCAAGAAAAGAGAAGTGGAAACAGACAGCAAACTAGGCTGGAGAGAGACCTGAGACAAAGAGATCTGAATTATACGAGAGCCGACCAGGGGAAACACAAATTATGCAGTCAAGTGTCCCACATTTGGGGAAATCGCAGGAGCAGCACACCCAGAGTGCAATGGGTGAGCCTTGCCCTGGGAGAAGCACCTTCATGATCATAGTATCTCACCTGGCAGGTAAGTAGGAGTTGGGCTATAGCTGGGGAGGGTCGCTGCTCAAGCACCCCTCTGTCAAGTGAAGGAGATCCAACTGAGGCAGCACAAGGGAACTCTCAAAAGAAGAATAAGGCTAGAGGAAGAAATGAGACAAAGAAATCTGACTTTTACCAGAGCTGACCAGAGGAAAGCACAAACACAGTCCCCCACTACTACAAATAATGCAGTCAAGTTTCCCACATTTGGGGAAATCACAGGGGTCAGCATACCCAGAATGCAATGAATGACCCTCACCCTGGGGGAACAATCTTCTTGACCATGGTATCTCCTATGCAAAATAAGTATGATTTGAGATAGGGCTAGGGAGGTCCGCTGCTCAGGCACATCTCTGTCAAGTAAAGGAGATTCAACTGAGGCAGCACAAGGGAACTCTCATCTGGGGACAACAACTGCAGGGAGAACACATATTTTCAGATGAACATGGGAGGGCAGAAGGCTGCCTAATACTGAAGCACCCCCAAACAACAAACCAAATGCAACAACTAGTGCAAGCATTCCTGGGGGAAGGCCTGCAGCAGATTGATTTGCATATGGTAATGCCATCCAAGCAGTGGGTCAAAGTTGGCTTCAACCCTCGTCTGCATATGAAAAGAGAAAAGGTGCGTGCAGGGCATGGCGGCCTTTTGCGGCGCTTGGATGACCCCTAGTTCGCATTAAACACCTCCACCCTCCTTCGGTGTGGGGCTCATGTTGGCTATGCCCCAGCCCCTGAAGCATTCAAGCTGATTTCTTGCAGCAGCTGGGCACTGTAACATCCCCAGAGCTGCTCTGTAAGGCAAGTAAAAGGGTGTGGGCCCTGCAGCACTACCTGTAGTTTGCATTGTGCATTGGAAAGCACAAAGTAAGCAGACGGGAGAAGTCAGGATAGTGCGCAAGGGCATAGAAGGGAGCGGCTCAAGAAAAGAGAAGTGGAAACAGACAGCAAACTAGGCTGGAGAGAGACCTGAGACAAAGAGATCTGAATTATACGAGAGCCGACCAGGGGAAACACAAATTATGCAGTCAAGTTTCCCACATTTGGGGAAATCGCAGGAGCAGCACACCCAGAGTGCAATGGGTGAGCCTTGCACTGGGAGTAGCAACTTCCTGATCATAGTATCTCACCTGGCAGGTAAGTAGGAGTTGGGCTAGAGCTGGGGAGGGTCGCTGCTCGGGCACCCCCCAGTCAAGTGAAGGAGATCCAACTGAGGCAGCACAAGGGAACTCTCGAAAGAAGAACAAGGCTAGAGGAAGATCTGAGACAAAGAAATCTGACTTTTACCAGAGCTGACCAGAGGAAAGCACAAACACAGTCCCCCACTATCACAAATAATGCAGTCGAGTTTCCCACATTTGGGGAAATCACAGGGGTCAGCATACCCAGAATGCAATGAATGAACCTCACCCTGGGAGAACAATCTTCATGACCATGGTATCTCCTATGCAAAATAAGTATGATTTGGGATAGGGCTGGGGAGGGCCGCTGCTCAGGCATATATCTGTCAAGTAAAGAAGATTCAACTGAGGCAGCACAAGGGAACTCTCATCTGGGGACAACAACTGCAGGGAGAACACATATTTTCAAATGAACATGGGAGGGCAGAAGGCTGCCTAATACTGAAGCACCCCCAAACAACAAACCAAATGCAACAACTAGTACAAGCATTCCTGGGGGAAGGTCTGCAGAAGACGGATTTGCATACAGTGATGTCATCCAAGCAGTGGGCCAAAGTTGGCTGGAACCCTCATCTGCATATGAAAAGAGAAAAGGGGTATGCAGGGCATGGCGGCCTTTTGCTGCGCTTGGATGACCCTTAGTTCGCATTAAACACCCCCACCCTCCTTCGGTGTGGGGCTCATGTTGGCAATGCCCCAGCCCCTGAAGCATTCCAGCTGATTTCTTGCAGCAGCTGGGCACTGTAACAGCTCCAGAGCTGCTCTGTAAGGCAACTAAAAGGGTGTGGGCCCTGCAGCACTACCTGTAGTTCGCATTGTGCGTTGGAAGGCACAAAGTAAGCAGACGGGAGAAGTCAGGATAGTGCGCAAGGGCATAGAAGGGAGCGGCTCAAGAAAAGAGAAGTGGAAACAGACAGCAAACTAGGCTGGAGAGAGACCTGAGACAAAGAGATCTGAATTATACGAGAGCCGACCAGAGGAAACACAAATTATGCAGTCAAGTGTCCCACATTTGGGGAAATCGCAGGAGCAGCACACCCAGAGTGCAATGGGTGAGCCTTGCCCTGGGAGAAGCACCTTCCTGATCATAGTATCTCACCTGGCAGGTAAGTAGGAGTTGGGCTAGAGCTGGGGAGGGTCGCTGCTCGGGCACCCCCCTGTCAAGTGAAGGAGATCCAACTGAGGCAGCACAATGGAACTCTCGAAAGAAGAACAAGGCTAGAGGAAGATCTGAGACAAAGAAATCTGACTTTTACCAGAGCTGACCAGAGGAAAGCACAAACACAGTCCCCCACTACCACAAATAATGCAGTCGAGTTTCCCACATTTGGGGAAATCACAGGGGTCAGCATACCCAGAATGCAATGAATGAACCTCACCCTGGGAGAACAATCTTCATGACCATGGTAACTCCTATGCAAAATAAGTATGATTTGGGATAGGGCTGGGGAGGGCCGCTGCTCAGGCATATCTCTGTCAAGTAAAGGAGATTCAACTGAGGCAGCACAAGGGAACTCTCATCTGGGGACAACAACTGCAGGGAGAACACATATTTTCAAATGAACATGGGAGGGCAGAAGGCTGCCTAATACTGAAGCACCCCCAAACAACAAACCAAATGCAACAACTAGTACAAGCATTCCTGGGGGAAGGTCTGCAGAAGACGGATTTGCATACAGTGATGTCATCCAAGCAGTGGGCCAAAGTTGGCTGGAACCCTCATCTGCATATGAAAAGAGAAAAGGGGTATGCAGGGCATGGCGGCCTTTTGTGGCGCTTGGATGACCCTTAGTTCGCATTAAACACCCCCACCCTCCTTCGGTGTGGGGCTCATGTTGGCAATGCCCCAGCCCCTGAAGCATTCAAGCTGATTTCTTGCAGCAGCTGGGCACTGTAACAGCTCCAGAGCTGCTCTGTAAGGCAAGTAAAAGGGTGTGGGTCCTGCAGCACTACCTGTAGTTCGCATTGTGCATTGGAAGGCACAAAGTAAGCAGACGGGAGAAGTCAGGATAGTGCGCAAGGGCATAGAAGGGAGCGGCTCAAGAAAAGAGAAGTGGAAACAGAC
The DNA here is from genome assembly GCF_028390025.1 of Pseudophryne corroboree. Lineage (NCBI taxonomy): Eukaryota > Metazoa > Chordata > Amphibia > Anura > Myobatrachidae > Pseudophryne > Pseudophryne corroboree. The sequence continues at coordinate 94,364 of NW_026967695.1, read as the reverse complement.
AGCAAACTAGGCTGGAGAGAGACCTGAGACAAAGAGATCTGAATTATACGAGAGCCGACCAGGGGAAACACAAATTATGCAGTCAAGTGTCCCACATTTGGGGAAATCGCAGGAGCAGCACACCCAGAGTGCAATGGGTGAGCCTTGCCCTGGGAGAAGCAGCTTCATGATCATAGTATCTAACCTGGCAGGTAAGTAGGAGTTGGGCTATAGCTGGGGAGGGTCGCTGCTCAAGCACCCTTCTGTCAAGTGAAGGAGATCCAACTGAGGCAGCACAAGGGAACTCTCAAAAGAAGAATAAGGCTAGAGGAAGAAATGAGACAAAAAAATCTGACTTTTACCAGAGCTGACCAGAGGAAAGCACAAACACAGTCCCCCACTACTACAAATAATGCAGCCAAGTTTCCCACATTTGGGGAAATCACAGGGGTCAGCATACCCAGAATGCAATGAATGACCCTCACCCTGGGAGAACAATCTTCTTGACCATGGTATCTCCTATGCAAAATAAGTATGATTTGAGATAGGGCTGGGGAGGGCCGCTGCTCAGGCACATCTCTGTCAAGTAAAGGAGATTCAACTGAGGCAGCACAAGGGAACTCTCATCTGGGGACAACAACTGCAGGGAGAACACATATTTTCAGATGAACATGGGAGGGCAGAAGGCTGCCTAATACTGAAGCACCCCCAAACAACAAACCAAATGCAACAACTAGTGCAAGCATTCCTGGGGGAAGGCCTACAGCAGATGGATTTGCATATGGTGATGTCATCCAAGCAGTGGGCCAAAGTTGGCTGGAACCCTCATCTGCATATGAAAAGAGAAAAGGGGTATGCAGGGCATGGCGGCCTTTTGCAGCGCTTGGATGACCCTTAGTTCGCATTAAACACCCCCACCCTCCTTCGGTGTGGGGCTCATGTTGGCAATGCCCCAGCCCCTGAAGCATTCAAGCTGATTTCTCTGCAGCAGCTGGGCACTGTAACAGCTCCAGAGCTGCTCTGTGAGGCAGTTAAAAGGGTGAGGGCCCTGCAGCACTACCTGAAGTTTGCATTGTGTGTTGGAAGGCATAGAAGGGAGCGGCTCAAGAAAAGAGAAGTGGAAACAGACAGCAAACTAGGCTGGAGAGAGACCTGAGACAAAGAGATCTGAATTATACGAGAGCCGACCAGGGGAAACACAAATTATGCAGTCAAGTTTCCAACATTTGGGGAAATCACAGGGGCAGCACACCCAGAGTGCAATGGGTGAGCCTTGCCCTGGGAGAAGCACCTACATGATCATAGTATCTCACCTGGCAGGTAAGTAGGAGTTGGGCTAGAGCTGGGGAGGGTCGCTGCTCGGGTACCCCCCTGCGCATTGTGGCGCATACGCATGTGCAGTGCAAACCAAATTGCCCGCTGGGTGAAAATAAATTGAAACGATCTGGTCTGAATAAGCCTCAATCTCTATTCACGGGAGACAGAGGGGCTGGGGCATGGCCAGCAGCTCACAGAGCACCTATAATGACAAAAATGGGAGACATGGCTCATGATCGCGATATACCTGCGAAGGTACGCCCTCTACTGATTGACAGGCAGAGGCATTCGCATTTTCTACAACCACCAATATATTCTGCTGCACTATATCTATATTTGCAAAGCTAATTCTGCTGGGTAATTACAATTGACTACAACCACCAATATATTCTGCTGCACTATATCTATATATGAAAAGCTAATTCTGCTGAGTAATTACAATTGACTACAACCACCAATATATTCTGCTGCACTGTATCTATATATGCAAAGCTAATTCTGCTGGGTAATGCAAATTGAAACATTATTGCATAGTATGTGATTTTTAAGTACTTTTTTAAAGTTTTGAATGATATAGACCCAGTTTAATCTTTGTGGAATGCCTGGTTGTTGTTTTTAAGGTAATTTATTGCCTGGCATTTGAGGGGGTGGGGTGTGGTTACAGATTTCAATTATTGGTTTCACTTGTAATAGTCTTCTACTTAAGTCCAATGGTGTAGGCTGTGCAAAGCCGTTTGGCTGTGCATTTATTGATCCAAGCGTGCATTTTTATCAAAGCGTGATAAAATTGACACATAACAGCAGCGTTCAATCAGCGTTAATTTATCTTCAGCTGATATCGATTGTGAATTGACGTTTCTTCTCTTCTTGTCACCTACAGGTAATTACAATTGACTACAACCACCAATATATTCTGCTGCACTATATCTATATATGCAAAGCTAATTCTGCTGGGTAATGCAAATTGAAACATTATTGCATAGTATGTGATTTTTAAGTACTTTTTTAAAGTTTTGAATGATATAGACCCAGTTTAATCTTTGTGGAATGCCTGGTTGTTGTTTTTAAGGTAATTTATTGCCTGGCATTTGAGGGGGTGGGGTGTGGTTACAGATTTCAATTATTGGTTTCACTTGTAATAGTCTTCTACTTAAGTCCAATGGTGTAGGCTGTGCAAAGCCATTTGGCTGTGCATTTATTGATCTAAGCGTGCATTTTTATCAAAGCGTGATAAAATTGACACATAACAGCAGTGTTCAGTCAGCGTTCAATCGAAGTGAAAAAGAAGGAAAACAGAAGCACACCAATCTAACAAAACAAAGAAAACTGAAGAACTAATAACAAATGTGAGTCACTTACTCCTCAGATCACTCACCTCCTGATTGTTGCATCTGATTACATAGCACAGAACTACCTTACTTGGACATTTCATAAACCATCCATTTCACCTACAAATGCCTGTATCTGTATTATTGTAATTTTGTTTTTTAAGCACAGCTGCACCAATGCAATTTTACCTGCAAACACTTAAAACATCTAACATAATTACCATTGCTTCTTAAACCTCTCACAATCCTTTCATTTCTTACACTCCAAATACATTTCTGCACCCACTTTATCTACGCTTTTGACTCATTTCATACCTTGAAAATCTAATTCACATCTCTCCCACAAACTCATACCCCCTATCCTGTGCCCTCTGGAATGCCAGATCTGTTTGTAACAAACTGGTCCCCACTCATGACCTTTTCATTTCCAACTCCCTACACCTACTAGCCATTACTGAAACTTGGATTATGCCCTCTGACACTACTTCTGCTGCTGCTCTCTCTGCTGGGGGCCTTACATTCACACACACACCCCGACCTGGGGGTCGCCATGGGGGTGGTGTTGGGGTCCTTTTACCTTCTAGTTACTCCTACCAACTCATACCACCAGAACCATCCCTTATATTCTCTACATTTGAGGTCCACGCCATATGCCTCTTCCAACCAGTCCATCTTAGAGTAGCTGTCATTTACCGCCCCCCTGGCACTGCTTCCAAATTCATCGACAACTTTGCTTACTGGCTTCCTCACTTCCTCTCTTCTGACATTCCCACCATTATCCTAGGCGATTTCAACATCCCTATTGACATCCCCACACAATCCCCTGCCTCTAAACTCCTTAACCTCACCTCTTCACTTGGTCTCTCCCAGTGGACCTCCTCACCCTCCCATGTGAATGGGAGCTCACTGGATCTGGTCTTCACTCACCGCTGTGATATTTCTGATTTTTCCAACTCCCCATTTCCCCTCTCTGACCACCACCTGCTCTCCTTCAACCTATCTCTCTCGACTTCCCCATCTCTACCTCCTAAGGCTACCATCACTAAGCGTAACATTGAAGCTATTGACACCACATTCCTTTCCTCCCTGTTTGACTCACTTCTCTCTCCTATTCTCTCTCTCTCATGCCCTGAACAAGCCACTTCCACATACAATGCTTCCCTTACTTCTGCTCTTGACTCTGTTGCTCCACCAACCACTATTCACCCTTGCAAATTAACACCTCAACCCTGGCACACCAAATGCACCAGATATCTGCAAAAATGCTCATGTACTGCTGAGCGACACTGGAGGAAATCACGCTCTAAGGCAGACTTCCTCCATTTCAAACTTATGCTCTCATCCTTCAGTGCTGCCCTTTCTCTTGCTAAACAGTCATACTTCAAGAACCTCATCTCCTCCCAGTCTTCCAACCCCCGGCGCCTCTTTGCCACTCTCAACTCACTCCTCTGCCCACCTCCACCTCGTCTCCCTTCCTCACTCTCTGCTCTTGACTTTGCCACTTACTTCACATCCAAAATTGACTCCATACGTCAGGACATCACATCACACCAGACTATCAGTAACCAGCCTTCTCCCATCCCTTACCAACCCTCCCCATCCCTCGCACCAACTCTGTCATCTTTCTCCCATGCATCTGGAGAGGAAGTCATGGCCCTCATTCATTCCTGTCCCCTCACCACCTCCCCACTTGACCCTATCCCCTCCCGCCTCCTTTGCCACCTCTCTTCTTCTGCTTGTTCCCATCTTTCCCACCTTCTCAATCTCTCCCTCTCATCAGGCACTGTCCCCTCTGCCTTCAAGCACGCTCTCATCTCTCCTATTCTTAAAAAACCTACCCTTGATCCAAACACTCTCTCCAACTACCGACCCATCTCTCTCCTCCCTTTTGCCTCCAAACTCCTTGAGCGTATTGTCTACAACCGCCTTACTTCCTTTCTTTCCTCACACTCACTGCTTGACCCATTCCAGTCTGGCTTCCGTCCTCTCCACTCCACTGAAACTGCCCTTACAAAAGTATGCAATGACCTCCATGCTGCTAAATCTAAGGGACACTACTCTCTACTTATTCTACTTGATCTCTCTGCTGCTTTTGACACTGTGGACCATCCTCTCCTACTGCAAATCCTTCACTCCATTGGTCTGCGTAACACTGCCCTCTCTTGGTTGTCGTCCTACCTTTCTGACCGTTCATTCTCTGTCTCCTCTCATGACTCCACCTCCCCCTCACTTCCACTAACTGTAGGGGTACCCCAAGGTTCTGTCCTTGGTCCTCTTCTCTTCTCTCTCTATACGTCCTCACTAGGTAAGCTCATTAGTTCTTTTGGTTTCCAATATCATCTCTATGCTGATGACACTCAAATCTATCTTTCCTCTCCAGACCTCTCCCCTACTCTCCTCACTCGTATCTTCAACTGTCTCTCTGCTATCTCTTCCTGGATGTCCCAGCGCTTTCTTAAACTTAACATGTCTAAGACCGAGCTGATCATCTTCCCTCCCTCCCGCATAATCTCACCTCCTACAATCTCATTATCTATTGATGGCACTACTATCTCCTCTACCCCCCAAGCGCGCTGTCTTGGAGTAATCCTTGACTCCTCCCTCTCCTTCAAACCACACATTCAGCACCTCTCACAAACCTGCCGTTTTCATCTAAAAAATATTTCCAGGATCAGACTTTTTCTGACCCAGGATGCTACTAAGACTCTTATCCACTCACTGGTCATCTCCAGACTGGACTGCTGTAATCTCTTCCTGACTGGCATTCCTGACAAATACCTCTCTCCACTCCAATCTATCCTCAATGCTGCTGCCCGGCTCATTTTCCTCACCAAACGCACTACGTCCACCTCTCCTCTCTTACTAGTCCTTCACTGGCTCCCCTTCCCTTTCAGAATCCATTTCAAGCTTCTCACACTTGCTTACAAAGCCCTCACCCACTCCTCTCCCATCTACATCTCTGATCTTATCTCGCTTTACACTCCCACCCGTCCTCTTCGCTCTGCTAATGCACACCGACTCTCCTGCCTACGGATTACTTCCTCCCACTCCTACCTCCAAGATTTTTCACGTGCTGCACCACTTCTCTGGAATTCCCTACCTCTCCCCCTCAGACTCTCCACCTCTCTACAAAACTTCAAACGGGCTCTCAAGACCCACTTCTTCACCAAACCCAGCCAAATCTCATCCTAAACCTCTGTTCCATGCTCTCTATGTACCCCATCTGTCTCACCCCTGTCTGTCTACCCCTCCCTTTTAGAATGTAAGCTCTCACGAGCAGGGCCCTCTTCCCTCATGTGCTTACTCTTTTCTTACTTTAATAATCTTCAGCTGCACCAAATCCAGCAGTCTTCTGCCACCTGATACTTATTCCAGTGTCATCTGCTGATGTAGCTATGTTTATTTACCCTGTACTTGTCCTATATTGTCGTCAACTGTAAGTTGCTGTTTTCCTGTTTGATTATTTGTTTATGTACTCTGTAATTGGGCACTGCGGAACCCTTGTGGCGCCATATAAATAAAGGATAATAATAATAATAAATAATATAATATATAGCAGTACGGTACAGTAGGCCACTGCTCTACCTACCTCTGTGTCGTCAAGTATACTATCCATCCATACCTGTGGTGCATTTTAGAAAAAAACATGTCTCGGCAGAGCAATCTATAAATCCATCATTTTTCAGACAGCAACAGTGGGTATTGTAATAGTCACCCAATCCATCACTTTTATAGGGTTACATGCACCCACATGCTACAGCCTGTCTCAATAATTTTACTGTCACGCTGTGTGTGTTTGTGTTTTTATTTGGGTATTTTGTGTTGTTGTAGAACTACAGGTACCAGCAAGCCCGTTATTTCCCCGCCTGCTGGTACTTGAGGTTCTCCAAGTACCAGCAAGCGGGGGAGGCTTGCTGGGCCTTGTAGTTCCACAACGAAAAAACAATATTCTTTTTTTACACACATGGCTATCAGCCCGGCACCCACCACCCAGGGGTGCTGGGGACAGCCTCGGGCTTCACCCCTGGCCCTTGGGTGCCTCGAGGGGAGGAACCTCTTGATTTAAGGGGTCCCCACTCCTCCAGGGAACCCCGGCCAGGGGTGACTAGTTGGAGGGGTAATGCCAGGGCCGCAGGGACCTACATAAAAGTGTCCCCCGGCTGTGGCATTATCTCTCTGGCTAGTGGAGCCCGGTGCTGGTTTTAAAAATATGGGGGACCCCTACATCTATTGTCCCACGTATTTTTGGAACCTGGACCGGTCTAAGAGCCCGGTGCTGGTTGTCTAAATACGGGGAACCCCTGTCCAATTTTTCCCCCAGTATTTAAATAACCAGGACCGGCTCAAAGAGCCCGAGGCTGGTTATACTAAGGAGGGGGGACCTCACGCATTTTTTTAACCCATTCAGACCCTTCTCCTTTAAGTTAATGGAAGCCCTGGACAACAAAATTGCATTCATGTCCTCCTCCCTCACCCTTCCCAGTCCCAAACACTCATTTTTTTTTTCTTTAAAAATTTATAATATATAACGAGAACAATGAGCAGGCAGGCAGCGGGCATTGGCGGCATCGGACTGAGATAGAAATTAGTGGTGGAGGGCTGGGTCAGTTGATTGTGGGCGAGTTTGTAAGCCATTGGCGGTGGCAGCGGGTATCGGCTCAGAGGCAGTAGCGGGCATTGGCTAAGGGTCATCGGCAGGATTCGGCGGACATTATGGCTGTAGTGCCTCACTAGCCACTGACCTCACCGCACGCCACTGTGGGACAGATGTAACATGCAGAGAGAGGTAGATTTGGGAGGGGGAATGTCCTAGCATAACTGTTAATTGCAGTGTAATACTGTAATTCAGCTGTGCAGCATTTGTGGCTAAATGTCAAAGAAGCCAGTATTTACCCTGCATGCAAAACAATAAATGTATTTGAACATACCTCCCAACTATCCCAATTTTTGCAGGACAGTCACTTTTTTGGGGAATGTCCAGCTAACCCAAACAACCCCCCCCCCTTCCCATGGGAAAGGGGTGGGGGGGTGGAAGGCTCCCTGTAGCTTGTTGCTCTGCAAATATGCACATTGTGGGTAATTCAGACCTGATCGCTAGGGTGTGTTTTTTGCATCCCTGTAATCAGGTAGTTGTCGCCTACAGCGGAAGGGAAAATTTGCTGTGCAGGTGTGTGATCACATGTGCACAAGAGCTGCACAGCTCAGCACTTACTCAGCCATTGAGGTGACGTCACAAATCCTCCCACAAAACGCCGGGTCCCTCCAGTGTTTTTCCGGACACTCCCTAGAAACATTCAGTTGCCACCCACACAAACACCCTCTTCTTGTCAATCTTCTTGTGATCTCCGGACCGTCGCACTTACGCATTGTGGCGCATACGCATGTGCAGTGCAAACCAAATTGCCCGCTGGGTGAAAATAAATTGAAGCGATCTGGTCTGAATAAGCCTCAATCTCTATTCACGGGAGACAGAGGGGCTGGGGCATGGCCAGCAGCTCACAGAGCACCTATAATGACAAAAATGGGAGACATGGCTCATGATCGCGATATACCTGCGAAGGTACGCCCTCTACTGATTGACAGGCAGAGGCATTCGCATTTTCTGCGGGGCACCCGGAGAAAATGTAGGCACACGCACAGGATGGACCCTGCGTATATGCCCCCATCCTCTTCATAGTTTTTGCGGTTGGAACGCGTATTACGATCCAAACTGAATTAGGCCCTATGTCTTATATACACGAGCAGTGTGAAAACATCAATCGATGGGGGTAATTCCAAGTTGATCGCAGCAGGAATTTTGTTAGCAGTTGGGCAAAACCATGTGTACTGCAGGGGAGGCAGATATAACATGTGCAGAAAGAGTTAGATTTGGGTGAGTTATTTTGTTTCTGTGCAGGGTAAATACTGACTGCTTTATTTTTACACTGCAAATTAGATTGCAGATTGAACACACCACACCCAAATCTAACTTTCTCTGCACATGTTAAATCTGCCTTCCCTGCAGTGCACATAGGTGGTCATTCCGAGTTGTTCGCTCGGTAATTTTCTTCGCATCGCAGCGATTTTCCGCTTAATGCGCATGCGCAATGTTCACACTGCGACTGCGCCAAGTAAATTTGCTATGCAGTTAGGAATATTACTCACGGTTTTTTCATCGTTCTGGTGATCGTAATGTGATTGACAGGAAGTGGGTGTTTCTGGGCGGAAACAGGCCGTTTTAGGGGCGTGTGGGAAAAAATGCTACCGTTTCTGGGAAAAACGCGGGAGTGGCTGGAGAAACGGAGGAGTGTCTGGGCGAACGCTGGGTGTGTTTGTGACGTCAAACCAGGAACGACAAGCACTGAACTGATCGCACTGGCAGAGTAAGTCTCGAGCTACTCAGAAACTGCACAGAGATGTCTTATCGCAATATTGCAAATCTTTCGTTCGCAATTTTAAGATGCTAAGATTCACTCCCAGTAGGCGGCAGCTTAGCGTGTGCAATGCTGCTAAAAGCAGCTTGCGAGCGAACAACTCGGAATGAGGGCCATGGGGGGTAATTCTGAGTTGATCGCAGCAGGATTTTTGTTAGCAGTTGGGCAAAACCATGTGCACTGCATTTACGAACAGATGATTTTTTATATAAATTTTAAAATGTTAGTAAATGTGTGTTTTTTTTTTCAACCTGGAAGCCCAACATCGATTAAGATCGATCTTAAATAGACCCCTGGGTTTTAAGGATAACCATGGTTGAGTCCAATGGTTAATTCACATTGACCGAAGTTCTAATTAAGTCACCTGTGCTCAAGCATGATATCCTTAAAATCTGGATTGCAATGACAGCATTTTGGAACTATGCCTAAGGGTTTAATTTTTACATTTATCCACTGACAATAAATCTACCTACAATATCCCTGTAACTGTTATGATTACAGTATTTCACTAAATAATTTAATTTGCTGAACCTTCTGTAAAAAGAAATATTAAGCTGCTGTAATTCCCAGATGCAGCAAATTTGTTAGCTAGTGGGCAAAACCATGTGCACTGCAGGGTTGGGGGGGGGGCAGATATAACATTTGCAGAGAGATTTAGGTGGGTTATATTGTTTGTGTGCAGGGTAAATACTGGCTGTTTTGTTTTTACACTGCAATTTAGATTTCAGTTTGAACACACCGCACCAAAATCTAACTCTCTCTGCACATATTATACACCCCCCCCCCCCTGCAGTGTACATGGTTTTAGCTAATACATTTGCTGCTGTGATCAGATCTGAGTTAAGCCCTATGTATTTGGCACTGGCAAAGGGTTAGAGGCCTTGCTGTAGAGCTCACACCTTTCTTATCATGCATTGTAATATTTCCTATGTCCTGATGTTGTGCTCTCTGCTCCATCCAAGTAAACAGCAATGTAGCATGGCTATCAAAGAGCGTGAAGATTGCAGATTTCCTGGGATTAATGCTAAGGAATGCTATTCCAGAGGCTGCTGCTTTAATTCAAGTGTCACTGGGGTTAAATGGTGTTTTTACCTTAAAAACACAGGTAGAGTATATAGTACAGTGGTAAAGTGGGAGCATGTAGTGCTATTGATTACAGTTTTGATGGAGCTTAAACATGGATAAGGTCCATGGCTCTAAGAGTTTATCTTGTGTATCCTTTATTCTTAGTCATGGTCAGATAAGATTAGAAAATACCATTTAAGTGGAAATTTCCTGTTAGCTGTTTTTCAGTTTGCTCAACTGTCTGATTAACTGGTCCTAAAAAAGGACCAAAGGCGCTAAATTGCCCTGTGATCTAGCTAAATTGCCCCAGTTAAAAAAAAAAAAAAACTAAGCTGCTGTAATTCCTGGATGTTTCCTTACTGCATCAACAGGAAGTGACAAGAAACAATGTAATGTGGAACCGTACAGCAGAAGGGATTGCGGCTACCCCACAATAAGTGCAGCGGAATGTAAGAAGAGAAATTGTTGCTTTGACTGCAGCATTCCCGGGGTTAACTGGTGTTTCTTCAAGTCACAAGGTATGGAGCTGCTGTATAGTTACTCGCAAGTCAGTAGTTGTATGATGCTCACACCTGTTAAACTGGATACACACAGAATGCCCTACACAGGGGGTGAAATGAGCGCCCCCCCCCCCCCCCGTACGCTCAGCACACATCACGCTGTGCTGAGCGGGGGCAGAGATGTGTGCTGAGCAGTTCGCTCAGCACACATCTCTCCCCAAAATCGGGCCGTGAATACGGACCTTTAAACTGGATCCACACTTAGATTATCTGTCCAATTTTTTTTTTCTAGTTGAAACAAAATTATGCTAATATGTGGCAGCAAATGACAATTGACCATTTGCTCACAAACACTGGAAAACATCCAAAAATGGTCATTTAGATAAATTGGTTAAATCCATTTCATTTAGCTAATTTATCCAAACTACCTTTATTGTATCTTTGTGGGTGAATGATGTGTGGGTCAGTGTTGAGGGTGGTGGAGGAGATGGGTAATAGGCACAGCAGGGTGTGGACAGTCAAATAGTGTGCTTAGAGGTTCAGAGTCATTGTATGAGACTCTGGCAACAGTGACTTGATGAGTCTGGTGTCCATAGGGTGGGACGCATTAACCTTTTTATGCTATTGAAATTGTTCTCCTCCTGACCGACGCAGTTCCTTGCTCCGAGGTTGGTGTATTGTCCTGTTGCAGCGCCTCTCCACTGTGGTCACAGTGAGCTGTGTGGTGTTGCTGGCGCATGCCAATCTCCCCCCAACCTCCCTCTTGCATTTCAGACCTACGTACGCATGATGGGATCTTGTATGATATGCGCGTGTGCTGTAGAGATGAAAGTGGGGGTGAGGAGGCAGATCGTGAGATGGGGAAACTTTGTGGACTGTTAGCAAAGGGGAGCACTGGGCAATCTGAGTTGCAAAGAGGGCAGCAGAAGAGGTTATTGCATGTGCACTGGTGACAGGTCCATCCTTGGTGGCCAGCCTCAGTGGTAAAGGGGTACATGAGCTAGTGTCCCTTGGCCAGCCATGTACCATGGCCACCTCCCTACCTCCTATATATTCTCCCTGATCTGTCACTTTGTTACGGTCTGCTGCTGGCACTGGTGTATCGTCCTGCAGATGCCGTCTCCGCCCATTGCTGTGACTTCCCCCAGAGTTAGCCACACAGAGTGACAGATCTGGGAAAATATATAGGAGATCATTACTTTCACTTGCAGCCTACCTTATTTTTTGCAGCCTAGCATGCTCCTGACCCCTTCTCTCACTAATACTTATACAACATTCATGAACTCATCTTAAGGTTTCTTTATTATTCAGTCACACTGTCTTGGATCCAAACCATTTCCTGTGGCATTGCAGTCAAACAATTGAGCTATTTACCCTTGCATAGAAAGGTATAATCTAAGCTAGAGAATTCTATTTGGAGCTCACCTTGTACTTTGTGAAGAAATAATCAGCTTTGTGGCTGAGCAGATATATGGAGTGTGTGGCTGCACACTGCATTGATCTGCTGAGTTGCAATGCTAATAATTTTTTTTTTTTGCAAAGTACCAATAGCTTCATTGTGAAGGTGGAAAGAAGGGTGTTACGGCATGGAATGTACAAACTGCGAGACCCTGCTGGTAGCGCCTTTGTCTATTTAGTAGGAAGGGCACGTAACAGCCGGGGGGCAATGGAGGAAGCCCCTTTAGGGCTGGAGCCCGGCGGAAACTGACTCCGTTGTCTCTGGCAGTTCCGCCCCTGGACTAGAGGAATGGTCAAGAACATGGCAACATTTAATGCCAAAAAATGCAAAATCATACACGTCTCAAAAATGCAAAGGCTAACTATAATATTAAGGGCATTATAATGGCAAGAGGAAAGCTATCTAAGTATTACTATTTCAGGTGAGCAATGTAACAAAGCAATAGGAAAGGCAAGTCAGATGCTTGTTTGCATAGGTTAAAGAACCAGTAGCAGAAAAAAGTAATACAGGTTGAGTATCCCATATCCAAATATTCCGAAATACGGAATATTCCGAAATACGGACTTTTTTGAGTGAGACTGAGATAGTTAAACCTTTGTGTTTTGATGGCTCAGTGTACACAAACTTTGTTTAATACTCAAAGTTATTAAAAATATTGTATTAAATGAACTTCAGACTGTGTGTATAAGGTGTATATGAAACATAAATGAATTCTGTGAATGTACACACACTTTGTTTAATGCACAAAGTTATAAAAAATATTGGCTAAAATGACCTTCAGGCTGTGTGTATAAGGTGTATATGAAACATAAATGCCTTCTGTGCTTAGATTTAGGTCCCATCACCATAATATCTCGTTATGGTATGCAATTATTCCAAAATACAGAAAAATCCGATATCCAAAATTCCTCTGGTCCCAAGCATTTTGGATAAGGGATACTCAACCTGTAATGCCACTGTATAGGTCCTTGGTACAGCCACATTTAGAATCCTGTGTTCAGTTCCAGAAGCCATATCTCCAGAAGGCTGTAAATACATTAGGGCAACTAAAATTGTGCATGCCCTACATCACAAAACTTACCTGGAAATACTAAAAAATGTTGATGTGTATAGTTTGGAGAAGGGAAGAGGGAACATACAGTAATAGAAACATTTAAATATATAGGGAGGAATGTAATAGGGTGTGAGAATCAGAAAGTGAGAGATTTTGTGTTTTTTCCTGTTGTTTTTTGTTTTTTTTGTTTGATTGTTTGTTTTTAAAGTGGCAATCCTTTACATGGCAAAACCAGGTTGATATTTGCCATGTAAAGGATTGCCACCGTGGGCATGTGTAGAAGGGGCACTGCTACTGTTGGCATTATGTGTGTAAGCTGCACTGATATGGTGGTTATGTGTATAAAGGGCACTGCGACTGTGGGTATTATTATTATTATTATTATTATTACATGCGGTGTAATGACAATAAGATAGTGCTACTGTGTGGCGTATTTTGATTTGGGGTGCTATTGTGTGGCCATGCCCCTTCCTTGTGATACCACACCTTCTTTTTTTAAGGAGCGCACTGTCCCTTTATTAAGTATTGGAGAGAGGGCCCAAATTAATAGTTTGCAGGGAGGCGCCAAACACCCTAGCACTGGCCCTTTGGTAGGGGACAGGATTTGCTTCTGCTTGTGCACATATGTTATGATTGCCAGCCAACAGCACTGGTTTTGCCTATAACACTAACTATAAATATTTTGAATTGGTCCTGGACCACCAATCCAAGGCACCCCTGCAAGTGTCCTGAGGCACCCCAGGGTGCAGTTTGAGAACCACTGGTATAGTGAGTACCCAGGATAATTATTGTAGCTGGTCTGCGGGTAACAGCTCTCAGATCCACTTCTAGAAAAAATGCAGCAATGTAATTTGAGTGACAAACTGCAGAGATGAACCCTTTCTGTGACTGCTGCACAGGGATCACACAAACTCTATTCATAGGGCTGACTTCACTTAGGGGAGATGTTCTCACCCCGCAAAGAAGTGCGAGTATATACCGCACTTACGGTACCATTGGATTTACAGATATTTTCTTGCAATACACTATGGGGGTCATTCTGAGTTGATTGCTCGCTAGCAGTTTTTAGCAGCCATGCAAACGCATTGTCGCTGCCCACTGGAGAGTGTATATTCACTTTGGAGAAGTGCGAATACTTGAGTAGCAGAGCGCCTGCAAAATCGTTTCAAAATAAGACCAGCACTGTAGTTACACTTCGTGTGCGTTGATTCTAACAACCGAGGGACGGCTTTTGATGTCACACACCCATCCAGCGAATGCCCAGCCACGTCTGCATTTCTTCTGCCACGCCTGCATTTTTCCAAGCACTCCCTGAAAACGGTCAGTTGACACCCAGAAACGCCCTCTTTCTGTCAATCTCCTTGTGGCCTGTTCTGTGATTGGAATAATCGCTAGAACTAGTGCAAAACCACAATGGACTTTGTACCCGTACGATGCGCATGCACATTACGGAGCATGCGCATGCACAGATTAGCCATTTTTTTTCAACTGATTGCTACGCAGCGAACAACGGCAGCAAGCGATCAACTCGGAATGACCCCCTATATACATAGAAACATGGATTTTTACTGCAGGAATTATGGTTAGTTTAGGGGTATCGGTTAGGGTCAACAGAGGTGTAGCTAGGGGTCCAAGCGCCCCTGGCAAAGTAAGGGACTGGCGCCCCCCCTTTCGATAAAGCATTGCAGTCCATTGGCGGTTACCATGTTGGAGCCACAGCAACTGACCCCCTCCCCCACACGCTGCCCTACATCATCGGCTGGGATTCACTGTTGGTGTGAAGCCACTGGGAACATTCTGGTAGCATTAGCAGCAGCCTGTGTCATAGATAGGGAAGGCAGAAGGTTAACTAGCTAATAGCAGTCTGTTGGCAGCAGAGGCTGGGCGGGGGGCTGAGAATGAGCCAACGCTGATCAGTGTCCAGTCTGCTCAGACAAAAATATTTTGTGATCAGGGCTGGTTCTAGACCAAAGGAGCCAATGGCAAAAATTTCCTTTGGCACCCCCCCCCCCCCCCCCCCACACACACACACACATACACACACACACACACACACACACACACACACACACAAAAAAGAACATATCCCAGTTTAACATAACGCTATGTGGTGCAAGGTGTGGAGCTGGTCACTTGTATCAGACCTCTGACATTTGCCTTTTCACCCATATTGCATACTTTTTCTTGCAGGTTGTGTCTTAATTCAAGAAGTGTTCTAAGTACTTCAGCTTAGTATCTTTACTGACCCCTCTTTACCCCACACTACATAACTGACCCCTCTATACCCTACACTACATCACTGACCTTTCTATAACCATCACTGCATTACTGACCCCTCTATTAGAGATCTGCACTTGAAATTTTTCGGGTTTTGTGTTTTGGTTTTGGGTTCGGTTCCGCGGCCGTGTTTTGGGTTCGACCGCGTTTTGGCAAAACCTCACCGAATTTTTTTTGTCGGATTCGGGTGTGTTTTGGATTCGGGTGTTTTTTTCAAAAAACACTAAAAAACAGCTTAAATCATAGAATTTGGGGGTCATTTTGATCCCAAAGTATTATTAACCTCAAAAACCATAATTTCCACTCATTTTCAGTCTATTCTGAATGCCTCACACCTCACAATATTATTTTTAGTCCTAAAATTTGCACCGAGGTCGCTGGATGACTAAGCTAAGCGACCCTAGTGGCCGACACAAACACCTGGCCCATCTAGGAGTGGCACTGCAGTGTCACGCAGGATGGCCCTTCCAAAAAACACTCCCCAAACAGCACATGACACAAAGAAAAAAAGAGGCGCAATGAGGTAGCTGTGTGAGTAAGCTAAGCGACCCCAGCGGCCGACACAAACACCTGGCCCATCTAGGAGTGTCACTGCAGTGTCACGCAGGATGGCCCTTCCAAAAAACACTCCCCAAACAGCACATGACGCAAAGAAAAAAAGAGGCGCAATGAGGTAGCCGTGTGAGTAAGATAAGCGACCCTAGTGGCCGACACAAACACCTGGCCCATCTAGGAGTGGCACTGCAGTGTCACGCAGGATGGCCCTTCCAAAAAACACTCCCCAAACAGCACATGACGCAAAGAAAAAAAGAGGCGCAATGAGGTAGCTGTGTGAGTAAGATAAGCGACCCTAGTGGCCGACACAAACACCTGGCCCATCTAGGAGAGGCACTGCAGTGTCACGCAGGATGGCCCTTCAAAAAAATACTCCCCAAACAGCACATGACGCAAAGAAAAATGAAAGAAAAAAGAGGTGCAAGATGGAATTGTCCTTGGGCCCTCCCACCCACCCTTATGTTGTATAAACAGGACATGCACACTTTAACCAACCCATCATTTCAGTGACAGGGTCTGCCACACGACTGTGACTGAAATGACGGGTTGGTTTGGACCCCCACCAAAAAAGAAGCAATTAATCTCTCCTTGCACAAACTGGCTCTACAGAGGCAAGATGTCCACCTCATCATCATCCTCCGATATATCACCGTGTACATCCCCCTCCTCACAGATTATCAATTCGTCCCCACTGGAATCCACCATCTCAGCTCCCTGTGTACTTTGTGGAGGCAATTGCTGCTGGTCAATGTCTCCACGGAGGAATTGATTATAATTCATTTTAATGAACATCATCTTCTCCACATTTTCTGGAAGTAACCTCGTACGCCGATTGCTGACAAGGTGAGCGGCGGCACTAAACACTCTTTCGGAGTACACACTTGTGGGAGGGCAACTTAGGCAGAATAAAGCCAGTTTGTGCAAGGGCCTCCAAATTGCCTCTTTTTCCTGCCAGTATAAGTACGGACTGTCTGACGTGCCTACTTGGATGCGGTCACTCATATAATCCTCCACCATTCTTTCAATGGGGAGAGAATCATATGCAGTGCCAGTAGACGACATGTCCGACTCCGTAATCGTTGTCAGGTCCTTCAGTCCGGACCAGATGTCAGCATCAGCAGTCGCTCCAGACTGCCCTGCATCACCGCCAGCGGGTGGGCTCGGAATTCTGAGCCTTTTCCTCGCACCCCCAGTTGCGGGAGAATGTGAAGGAGGAGATGTTGACAGGTCGCGTTCCGCTTGACTTGACAATTTTCTCACCAGCAGGTCTTTGAACCCCAGCAGACTTGTGTGTGCCAGAAAGAGAGATCCAAGGTAGGTTTTAAATCTAGGATCGAGCACGGTGGCCAAAATGTAGTGCTCTGATTTCAACGGATTGACCACCCGTGAATCCTTGTTAAGCGAATTAAGGGCTCCATCCACAAGTCCCACATGCCTAGCGGAATCGCTCTGTGTTAGCTCCTCCTTCAATGTCTCCAGCTTCTTCTGCAAAAGCCTGATGAGGGGAATGACCTGACTCAGGCTGGCAGTGTCTGAACTGACTTCACGTGTGGCAAGTTCAAAGAGCAGCAGAACCTTGCACAACGTTGAAATCATTCTCCACTGCGCTTGAGACAGGTGCATTCCACCTCCTATATCGTGCTCAATTGTATAGGCTTGAATGGCCTTTTGCTGCTCCTCCAACCTCTGAAGCATATATAGGGTTGAATTCCACCTCGTTACCACTTCTTGCTTCAGATGATGGCAGGGCAGGTTCAGGCGTTTTTGGTGTTGCTCCAGTCTTCTGTACGTGGTGCCTGTACACCGAAAGTGTCCCGCAATTCTTCTGGCCACCGACAGCATCTCTTGCACGCCCCTCTCGTTTTTTAAATAATTCTGCACCACCAAATTCAAGGTATGTGCAAAACATGGGACGTGCTGGAATTTGCCCATATTTAATGCACACACAATATTGCTGGCGTTGTCCGATGCCACAAATCCACAGGAGAGTCCAATTGGGGTAAGCCATTCCGCGATGATCTTCCTCAGTTGCCGTAAGAGGTTTTCAGCTGTGTGCGTATTCTGGAAACCGGTGATACAAAGCTTAGCCTGCCTAGGAAAGAGTTGGCGTTTGCGAGATGCTGCTACTGGTGCCGCCGCTGCTGTTCTTGCGGCGGGAGTCCATACATCTACCCAGTGGGCTGTCACAGTCATATAGTCCTGACCCTGCCCTGCTCCACTTGTCCAGATGTCCGTGGTTAAGTGGACATTGGGTACAACTGCATTTTTTAGGACACTGGTGAGTCTTTTTCTGACGTCCGTGTACATTCTCGGTATCGCCTGCCTAGAGAAGTGGAACCTAGATGGTATTTGGTAACGGGGGCACACTACCTCAAGAAATTGTCTAGTTCCCTGTGAACTAACGGCGGATACCGGACGCACGTCTAACACCAACATAGTTGTCAAGGCCTCAGTTATCCGCTTTGCAACAGGATGACTGCTGTGATATTTCATCTTCCTCGCAAAGGACTGTTGGACAGTCAATTGCTTGGTGGAAGTAGTAAAAGTGGGCTTACGACTTCCCCTCTGGGATGACCATCGACTCCCAGCAGCAACAACAGCAGCGCCAGCAGCAGTAGGCGTTACACGCAAGGATGCATCGGAGGAATCCCAGGCAGGAGAGGACTCGTCAGAATTGCCAGTGACATGGCCTGCAGGACTATTGGCATTCCTGGGGAAGGAGGAAATTGACACTGAGGGAGTTGGTGGGGTGGTTTGCGTGAGCTTGGTTACAAGAGGAAGGGATTTACTGGTCAGTGGACTGCTTCCGCTGTCGCCCAAAGTTTTTGAACTTGTCACTGACTTATTATGAATGCGCTGCAGGTGACGTATAAGGGAGGATGTTCCGAGGTGGTTAACGTCCTTACCCCTACTTATTACAGCTTGACAAAGGCAACACACGGCTTGACACCTGTTGTCCGCATTTCTGTTGAAATACTTCCACACCGAAGAGCTGATTTTTTTGGTATTTTCACCAGGCATGTCAATGGCCATATTCCTCCCACGGACAACAGGTGTCTCCCCGGGTGCCTGACTTAAACAAACCACCTCACCATCAGAATCCTCCTGGTCAATTTCCTCCCCAGCGCCAGCAACACCCATATCCTCCTCATCCTGGTGTACTTCAACACTGACATCTTCAATCTGACTATCAGGAACTGGACTGCGGGTGCTCCTTCCAGCACTTGCAGGGGGCGTGCAATGGTGGAAGGCGCATGCTCTTCACGTCCAGTGTTGGGAAGGTCAGGCATCGCAACCGACACAATTGGACTCTCCTTGTGGATTTGGGATTTCGAAGAACGCACAGTTCTTTGCTGTGCTTTTGCCAGCTTGAGTCTTTTAATTTTTCTAGCGAGAGGCTTCCATCCTCATGTGAAGCTGAACCACTAGCCATGAACATAGGCCAGGGCCTCAGCCGTTCCTTGCCACTCCGTGTGGTAAATGGCATATTGGCAAGTTTACGCTTCTCCTCCGACAATTTTATTTTAGATTTTTGAGTCCTTTTTTTACTGATATTTGGTGTTTTGGATTTTACATGCTCTGTACTATGACATTGGGCATCGGCCTTGGCAGACAACGTTGCTGGCATTTCATTGTCTCGGCCATGACTAGTGGCAGCAGCTTCAGCACGAGGTGGAAGTCGATCTTGATCTTTCCCTATTTTTGGAACCTCAACATTTTTGTTCTCCATATTTTAATAGGCACAACTAAAAGGCACCTCAGGTAAACAATGGAGATGGATGGATACTAGTATACTTATGGATGACGAGCGACTGCCGACACAGAGGTAGCTACAGCCGTGGACTACCGTACTGTGTCTGCTGCTAATATAGACTGGATGATAATGAGATAAAATTAAAATATATATATATATATCACACTAGTACTGCAGCCGGACAGGTATATATTATGTAATGACGGACCTGCTGGACACTGTCTGTCAGCACTGCAGACTCCTAAAGTAAGCTACTAGTATCAAGAAGATAGAAAAAAAAAACCACGGGTAGGTGGTATACAATTATGGATGGACGAGCGACTGCCGACACAGAGGTAGCTACAGCCGTGGACTACCGTACTGTGTCTGCTGCTAATATAGACTGGATGATAATGAGATAAAATTAAAATATATATATATATATATATATCACACTAGTACTGCAGCCGGACAGGTATATATTATGTAATGACAGACCTGCTGGACACTGTCTGTCAGCACTGCAGACTCCTAAAGTAAGCTACTAGTATCAAGAAGATAGGGGGGGAAAAAACCACGGGTAGGTGGTATACAATTATGGATGGACGAGCGACTGCCGACACAGAGGTAACTACAGCCGTGGACTACCATACTGTGTCTGCTGCTAATATAGACTGGATGATAATGAGATAAAATTAAAATATATATATATATCACACTAGTACTGCAGCCGGACAGGTATATATTATGTAATGACGGACCTGCTGGACACTGTCTGTCAGCACTGCAGACTCCTAAAGTAAGCTACTAGTATCAAGAAGATAGAAAAAAAAAACCACGGGTAGGTGGTATACAATTATGGATGGACGAGCGACTGCCGACACAGAGGTAGCTACAGCCGTGGACTACCGTACTGTGTCTGCTGCTAATATAGACTGGATGATAAAGAGATAAAATTAAAATATATATATATATCACACTAGTACTGCAGCCGGACAGGTATATATTATGTAATGACGGACCTGCTGGACACTGTCTGTCAGCACTGCAGACTCCTAAAGTAAGCTACTAGTATCAAGAAGATAGAAAAAAAAAAAACCACGGGTAGGTGGTATACAATTATGGATGGACGAGCGACTGCCGACACAGAGGTAGCTACAGCCGTGGACTACCGTACTGTGTCTGCTGCTGATATAGACTCGATGATAATGAGATAAAATTAAAATATATATATATATATCACACTAGTACTGCAGCCGGACAGTTATATATTATGTAATGACGGACCTGCTGGACACTGTCTGTCAGCACTGCAGACTCCTAAAGTAAGCTACTAGTATCAAGAAGATAGAAAAAAAAAAAACCACGGGTAGGTGGTATACAATTTTGGATGGACGAGCGACTGCCGACACAGAGGTAGCTACAGCCGTGGACTACCGTACTGTGTCTGCTGCTAATATAGACTGGATGATAATGAGATAAAATTAAAATATATATATATTATATATCACACTAGTACTGCAGCCGGACAGGTATATATTATGTAATGACGGACCTGCTGGACACTGTCTGTCAGACTCAGCACTGCAGACTCCTAAAGTAAGCTACTAGTATCAAGAAGATAGAAAAAAAAAACCACGGGTAGGTGGTATACAATTATGGATGGACGAGCGACTGCCGACACAGAGGTAGCTACAGCCGTGGACTACCGTACTGTGTCTGCTGCTAATATAGACTGGATGATAATGAGATAAAATTAAAATATATATATATATCACACTAGTACTGCAGCCGGACAGGTATATATTATGTAACGACGGACCTGCTGGACACTGTCTGCAGAATGCGTTTATAAAAACACCACACGACGAGTGTTTAACTTTTTCAGGCAGACAATCACAATATACTGGTGGTCAGCAGACAATCACAATACTGGTGGTCAGTGGTCACTGGTCAGTCACACTGGCAGTGGCACTCTGGCAGCAAAAGTGTGCACTGTACTTAAAATATGTACTCCTGCTATAACTGCTCCCCAGTCTCCCCCACAATTAAGCTGTGTGAGCAGTGAGCACTCAGCACAGTCAGATAATGATATACAGTATTACATATAATGCAGCACACTGGGCTGAGCACAGATATGGTATGTGACTGTGTCACACTGTGTATCGTTTTTTTTCAGGCAGAGAATGGATTAATTAAACTGGTGGTCACTGGTCACACTATAAGCAGCAAGTAGTACTCCTCCTAATAATATGCTCCCCAAAATTTGTGTCTCTCTCTAGTACTCTAGTCTAAACGGAGAGGACCCCAGCCACGTCCTCTCCCTATCAATCTCAATGCACGTGTGAAAATGGCGGCGACGCGCGGCTCCTTATATAGAATCCGAGTCTCGCGATAGAATACGAGCATCGCGAGAATCCGACAGCGGGATGATGACGTTCGGGCGCGCTCGGGTTAACCGAGCAAGGCGGGAAGATCCGAGTCGCTCGGCCCCGTGTAAAAAAACCTGAAGTTCGGGCGGGTTCGGATTCCGAGGAACCGAACCCGCTCATCTCTACCCTCTATACAGTACCTCTATATACCTGCTAGTACATCCCTGATGCCTATATTCCCTAAGCTAAATCCCTGACGCCTCTATTCCCTACGCTACATCCCTGACGCCTCTATTCCCTATGCTACATCCCTGACGCCTCTATACCCTACTCTACATCCCTGATGCCTCTATTCCCTACGCTACATTCCTGATGCCTCTATAACCTACGCTACATCCCTGACGCCTCTATACAGTACAATGCATTACTGATCCCTCTAGACCATACATCCTCATTACATCAGAGAGATAGTGAAACACTGGAAAAAATAAGGATAAAGTGGACTACAGAAACTGATGCTCTAAACAAAGGAGAGAGAGAGAGAGAGAAAAGCACAAGGGAAAGTGGGCAATCGGAACACCATAGAGAGAGGAGAGATAGAAATGCCTGAAAAAGTAAAGGGGGTTGGGTATGGCATCCGGCGCTCGGGATTCCAGCAGTCACATGATACCTAATCCTAACCCTCTGGGGGGGTGGCGGATAGGGCTAACCCTCAGGGGGTGGCAGCTAGGACTAACCCCCCCCCCCCCCCCTCCTAGTGCCTTCCCTAACACCCCCTCCCCCGGTCCTAACCCTCCCTCCAATACTCGCCTTCGGGATGTTGGCTGTCTGTGTGCCGGCACCAGTCTCCCAAGTGGTGTCAGGATTCCAACATCGGTCAAATGACCGCCGGTATACCGTCTGCCGGGATGGTAAATGTATCCTGAGGACAGGTAGTGAGTGTGGAGGGATAGGTGGTTCAGTAAAATGTAACAGCTCAAACTGCGATCATTCACTGATAAATTGATTTATAGCTCTCCCTTTTTAACCATTGCAGTCATAAAAGCAATGTTTTTTAAACTTTTAAATAAAGCTTGTTAGCATCCCCAGCACACTGTATATGCTGGGAGATGTAGTTCTCAATATGAAAACATTTAATTACTGTATGAACTCTAATTCCCCAACTGAAACCTCTCACAAACACACACTCCTAAATCTAGTACACACACACACACACACACACACACACACACACACACACACACACACACACACACATTTCCCCAATACTGACAACTCTCATCACTTCCACACACTGACAACTCCCTCCTGCTCCTCTCCCCACTGACACTGACAGCTCCCTCACAGTCACACACATCCTCCACCCCCCCACACACACACTGATAGCACACATGCACAAATCCCCCCCTCCTCGACACTAACTGTCACGGACTGCTTGGGCAGCAGGGGGCAGGCTCTGACTTGAAGTGCTGAAATTCAACAGCTCTCTCGAACTTGCAAGGCATGGCTGTGCAGCTGTCTCCAGCCATCTCCTTGCCCACTGTGTAATTTGTGGCGTTCTCTGATGTTCCCCGCTCTGCCTCTACAACCGGCACATAATGTACAGCAGTGGTGACTCCTGAGTATGGGCCTGGAGAACTCCGCCTACCGGGGGGTAGGGATTAATAATTTCAAAGGGGCAGAGCTAGGAGTGAAGCAGTGACAGCAGTTGAGGGGCGTTTCAAACTGTAACAGGGTTGGGACAATTTCAGTATCCTTCCCTCACCGTCTAATTGGTCAGTCCCACGCCGAGACTGCAGAACTCTATCCCTTAGCCACGGTTGGCACAGCTGGATGGTGCCCCTGGCAAGTGCCATCCTGGCCAAGGGGTAGATACGCCCCTGAGGGTCAGGGCCAGCAACAGAAATCTCGGGGCCCAGTACACTGATATCTCTGGGGCCCCCTCAACCCCCCCTTAACTTGGCAGAGGGATCTTTAAAAAAAAATGGAGCCTTTGACTCGGACCGTCAGTGAGGCCGGCAGGTGGTTTTCATACTGGGCTATCCAGCTCTTCGGTGGCGGTGGCAGGGACATTCAGAAAAGGGCCAGCACAGCAACATGCATAATAATGGCAATACAGTATGGACCACAGGGACTGGACAAAGTGATGGGGTAAAAGGAGGGGGGAGGGTTTAGTTGGCCTGTTAATTGTTTTCCTGCTTAAATTGAGCAGTTGGTGGATACACTTTAAAAAGCAATATTGGCACTGTGGCCCCATTATTTCTGTTCTTAATACTTGGAGCCCTGAACAAGTGTCCCCTTTGTCCCCCCTGTCACCGGGCCTGTTCAGGCGTTACCTATGGAGAAGCTGCGACATGACATCCTAGGACACGATACTGCACCATGCATCACCATTATATTTCAGTGTGCCTTGTCAATATTTAAATCTTGTTCTGTGTGACGTGAGTTGTAAATGGTTGAAAATCTCTGTGCTACAGTATCGTCACCATGTAGTTATAACAACACCGCAAAACCACCAAAAGACGTGTTTTGGTAGAGGGACTGCTGGAGGGGCCCATTGGGGCCCCCAGTTTGCTACCCCACCCCAGTATACCTGTGCTGTAGCCAGTGGAAGGGGCACTATCTTCCCGGTGATCTCTTCGGGAAGATGGTGCCGCACATAGAAAGCAAAGACTCTGGCTGTACTCTCCTGCCCTCGCTCTAAGCAAGGTGATCGGGCCACAAAAGGACCCCTGTCGGACCCCGGCCTGTGGGCCACAAAAGGATGCATTGGGGGCGGCATGCGGCCCATGGGTTTGACACCCCTGCCCTAGAGTATCAAAATTTGTTTCACGGCACCCCTAGGCCAAAGTTTTTTTTATTGAGAAATTCAGAAAAAAATATAAAATTAAGTAAATTGTGTTTATAGCATGTCATCCTCAGGTTCAGTTATGTTGTGAGGGAATGGTTTTGCCAATTTAATAAAGTATAAATAATTTTAATTGGTCCTGGACCACCAAACTATGCTACCAGTGCAAGAACCCCAGTTTGGAAACTACTGCCATAAAATAAACCTTTTTTGTTTTTTTTAAACTACATGTAATACACCTTAGATCTCAGTTCCTAAAGGTTTTAAACCTTTGCATACAGTAAACTACACATATTTAAAAATCCTACACCGGGCACAAGTGCTCACGGGCCAATTTCATGGCAGTCTCGGATAGGAGGGCATTGTGGATTCACCAAGGGAATGCTGATGCTGACTCCAAGAAGAAAGGGAGTCTCTTCCCTATGAAGGTGAAGCCTTGTTTGGCGACGGCCTAGTTAATTTGATCTCGGCAGCTCCCGCAGGTAAGTCATCCTTCTTGCCCTATGTTCCCTCTCAACGGATGAAGACGCATCATTATCTGACGCAGTCATTTCGGCCCAATAGATATGCAAGAAGTTAAGATTCCCCTTTCTTTGCAGGTAGAGGAAGGAAAAGAGGGAAGAGGTCTGTAGCCTCTTCAAGATCGCAGGAGCAGAGATCGTCCTCTGCTTTTGCCAAATCCACTGTGTTTGTGCTTTCTTCTGGTCAACTCTGGTAAAAATCAGATTTCTTTGTCTCAGATCTTCCTCTAGCCTTGTTCCTCTTTCGAGAGTTCCCTTGTGCTGCCTCAGTTGGATCTCCTTCACTTGACAGGGGGGTACTTGAGCGTAGCCTTGCAGGCAAAGACTACCTTACACCCCAGTTCTTGACCCTGCACCAACAGACCTCGGCCACCACAGGGAAAAAAGTACAGTAATTTCCACCATGTTAAGCCCCACACATTAATGCCCTTTGGAACATATTATGTCACTCACCACAATATCTGTGATACACTATGCCCTACAGTAAAGCTTCTAATTACTTTTACAAAAACTGCTCAATGCCAAGAGTTTCACGTGCTGGGTGTCATGCTCATTGCCAGGGGATTCACTCTCTGGGTGTCATGCTCATTGCCAGGGGGAACGCAGTAGGGGGTGTTATATAGTAAGCACCACTATGGCATAGTATATAGCATTATATATATTGTGAGCACTGGTGATGTTGAGTGCAGTAGAGCTGCTGCTGGGTAATTACAATTTACTACAACCACCAATATATTCTGCTGCACTATATATATGCAAAGCTAATTCTGATGGGTAATTACAATTGACTACAACCACCAATATATTCTGCTGCACTATATCTATATTTGCAAAGCTAATTCTGCTGGGTAATTACAATTGACTACAACCACCAATATATTCTGCTGCACTATATCTATATATGAAAAGCTAATTCTGCTGAGTAATTACAATTGACTACAACCACCAATATATTCTGCTGCACTGTATCTATATATGCAAAGCTAATTCTGCTGGGTAATGCAAATTGAAACATTATTGCATAGTATGTGATTTTTAAGTACTTTTTTAAAGTTTTGAATGATATAGACCCAGTTTAATCTTTGTGGAATGCCTGGTTGTTGTTTTTAAGGTAATTTATTGCCTGGCATTTGAGGGGGTGGGGTGTGGTTACAGATTTCAATTATTGGTTTCACTTGTAATAGTCTTCTACTTAAGTCCAATGGTGTAGGCTGTGCAAAGCCGTTTGGCTGTGCATTTATTGATCCAAGCGTGCATTTTTATCAAAGCGTGATAAAATTGACACATAACAGCAGCGTTCAATCAGCGTTAATTTATCTTCAGCTGATATCGATTGTGAATTGACGTTTCTTCTCTTCTTGTCACCTACAGGTAATTACAATTGACTACAACCACCAATATATTCTGCTGCACTATATCTATATATGCAAAGCTAATTCTGCTGGGTAATGCAAATTGAAACATTATTGCATAGTATGTGATTTTTAAGTACTTTTTTAAAGTTTTGAATGATATAGACCCAGTTTAATCTTTGTGGAATGCCTGGTTGTTGTTTTTAAGGTAATTTATTGCCTGGCATTTGAGGGGGTGGGGTGTGGTTACAGATTTCAATTATTGGTTTCACTTGTAATAGTCTTCTACTTAAGTCCAATGGTGTAGGCTGTGCAAAGCCATTTGGCTGTGCATTTATTGATCTAAGCGTGCATTTTTATCAAAGCGTGATAAAATTGACACATAACAGCAGTGTTCAGTCAGCGTTCAATCGAAGTGAAAAAGAAGGAAAACAGAAGCACACCAATCTAACAAAACAAAGAAAACTGAAGAACTAATAACAAATGTGAGTCACTTACTCCTCAGATCACTCACCTCCTGATTGTTGCATCTGATTACATAGCACAGAACTACCTTACTTGGACATTTCATAAACCATCCATTTCACCTACAAATGCCTGTATCTGTATTATTGTAATTTTGTTTTTTAAGCACAGCTGCACCAATGCAATTTTACCTGCAAACACTTAAAACATCTAACATAATTACCATTGCTTCTTAAACCTCTCACAATCCTTTCATTTCTTACACTCCAAATACATTTCTGCACCCACTTTATCTACGCTTTTGACTCATTTCATACCTTGAAAATCTAATTCACATCTCTCCCACAAACTCATACCCCCTATCCTGTGCCCTCTGGAATGCCAGATCTGTTTGTAACAAACTGGTCCCCACTCATGACCTTTTCATTTCCAACTCCCTACACCTACTAGCCATTACTGAAACTTGGATTATGCCCTCTGACACTACTTCTGCTGCTGCTCTCTCTGCTGGGGGCCTTACATTCACACACACACCCCGACCTGGGGGTCGCCATGGGGGTGGTGTTGGGGTCCTTTTACCTTCTAGTTACTCCTACCAACTCATACCACCAGAACCATCCCTTATATTCTCTACATTTGAGGTCCACGCCATATGCCTCTTCCAACCAGTCCATCTTAGAGTAGCTGTCATTTACCGCCCCCCTGGCACTGCTTCCAAATTCATCGACAACTTTGCTTACTGGCTTCCTCACTTCCTCTCTTCTGACATTCCCACCATTATCCTAGGCGATTTCAACATCCCTATTGACATCCCCACACAATCCCCTGCCTCTAAACTCCTTAACCTCACCTCTTCACTTGGTCTCTCCCAGTGGACCTCCTCACCCTCCCATGTGAATGGGAGCTCACTGGATCTGGTCTTCACTCACCGCTGTGATATTTCTGATTTTTCCAACTCCCCATTTCCCCTCTCTGACCACCACCTGCTCTCCTTCAACCTATCTCTCTCGACTTCCCCATCTCTACCTCCTAAGGCTACCATCACTAAGCGTAACATTGAAGCTATTGACACCACATTCCTTTCCTCCCTGTTTGACTCACTTCTCTCTCCTATTCTCTCTCTCTCATGCCCTGAACAAGCCACTTCCACATACAATGCTTCCCTTACTTCTGCTCTTGACTCTGTTGCTCCACCAACCACTATTCACCCTTGCAAATTAACACCTCAACCCTGGCACACCAAATGCACCAGATATCTGCAAAAATGCTCATGTACTGCTGAGCGACACTGGAGGAAATCACGCTCTAAGGCAGACTTCCTCCATTTCAAACTTATGCTCTCATCCTTCAGTGCTGCCCTTTCTCTTGCTAAACAGTCATACTTCAAGAACCTCATCTCCTCCCAGTCTTCCAACCCCCGGCGCCTCTTTGCCACTCTCAACTCACTCCTCTGCCCACCTCCACCTCGTCTCCCTTCCTCACTCTCTGCTCTTGACTTTGCCACTTACTTCACATCCAAAATTGACTCCATACGTCAGGACATCACATCACACCAGACTATCAGTAACCAGCCTTCTCCCATCCCTTACCAACCCTCCCCATCCCTCGCACCAACTCTGTCATCTTTCTCCCATGCATCTGGAGAGGAAGTCATGGCCCTCATTCATTCCTGTCCCCTCACCACCTCCCCACTTGACCCTATCCCCTCCCGCCTCCTTTGCCACCTCTCTTCTTCTGCTTGTTCCCATCTTTCCCACCTTCTCAATCTCTCCCTCTCATCAGGCACTGTCCCCTCTGCCTTCAAGCACGCTCTCATCTCTCCTATTCTTAAAAAACCTACCCTTGATCCAAACACTCTCTCCAACTACCGACCCATCTCTCTCCTCCCTTTTGCCTCCAAACTCCTTGAGCGTATTGTCTACAACCGCCTTACTTCCTTTCTTTCCTCACACTCACTGCTTGACCCATTCCAGTCTGGCTTCCGTCCTCTCCACTCCACTGAAACTGCCCTTACAAAAGTATGCAATGACCTCCATGCTGCTAAATCTAAGGGACACTACTCTCTACTTATTCTACTTGATCTCTCTGCTGCTTTTGACACTGTGGACCATCCTCTCCTACTGCAAATCCTTCACTCCATTGGTCTGCGTAACACTGCCCTCTCTTGGTTGTCGTCCTACCTTTCTGACCGTTCATTCTCTGTCTCCTCTCATGACTCCACCTCCCCCTCACTTCCACTAACTGTAGGGGTACCCCAAGGTTCTGTCCTTGGTCCTCTTCTCTTCTCTCTCTATACGTCCTCACTAGGTAAGCTCATTAGTTCTTTTGGTTTCCAATATCATCTCTATGCTGATGACACTCAAATCTATCTTTCCTCTCCAGACCTCTCCCCTACTCTCCTCACTCGTATCTTCAACTGTCTCTCTGCTATCTCTTCCTGGATGTCCCAGCGCTTTCTTAAACTTAACATGTCTAAGACCGAGCTGATCATCTTCCCTCCCTCCCGCATAATCTCACCTCCTACAATCTCATTATCTATTGATGGCACTACTATCTCCTCTACCCCCCAAGCGCGCTGTCTTGGAGTAATCCTTGACTCCTCCCTCTCCTTCAAACCACACATTCAGCACCTCTCACAAACCTGCCGTTTTCATCTAAAAAATATTTCCAGGATCAGACTTTTTCTGACCCAGGATGCTACTAAGACTCTTATCCACTCACTGGTCATCTCCAGACTGGACTGCTGTAATCTCTTCCTGACTGGCATTCCTGACAAATACCTCTCTCCACTCCAATCTATCCTCAATGCTGCTGCCCGGCTCATTTTCCTCACCAAACGCACTACGTCCACCTCTCCTCTCTTACTAGTCCTTCACTGGCTCCCCTTCCCTTTCAGAATCCATTTCAAGCTTCTCACACTTGCTTACAAAGCCCTCACCCACTCCTCTCCCATCTACATCTCTGATCTTATCTCGCTTTACACTCCCACCCGTCCTCTTCGCTCTGCTAATGCACACCGACTCTCCTGCCTACGGATTACTTCCTCCCACTCCTACCTCCAAGATTTTTCACGTGCTGCACCACTTCTCTGGAATTCCCTACCTCTCCCCCTCAGACTCTCCACCTCTCTACAAAACTTCAAACGGGCTCTCAAGACCCACTTCTTCACCAAACCCAGCCAAATCTCATCCTAAACCTCTGTTCCATGCTCTCTATGTACCCCATCTGTCTCACCCCTGTCTGTCTACCCCTCCCTTTTAGAATGTAAGCTCTCACGAGCAGGGCCCTCTTCCCTCATGTGCTTACTCTTTTCTTACTTTAATAATCTTCAGCTGCACCAAATCCAGCAGTCTTCTGCCACCTGATACTTATTCCAGTGTCATCTGCTGATGTAGCTATGTTTATTTACCCTGTACTTGTCCTATATTGTCGTCAACTGTAAGTTGCTGTTTTCCTGTTTGATTATTTGTTTATGTACTCTGTAATTGGGCACTGCGGAACCCTTGTGGCGCCATATAAATAAAGGATAATAATAATAATAAATAATATAATATATAGCAGTACGGTACAGTAGGCCACTGCTCTACCTACCTCTGTGTCGTCAAGTATACTATCCATCCATACCTGTGGTGCATTTTAGAAAAAAACATGTCTCGGCAGAGCAATCTATAAATCCATCATTTTTCAGACAGCAACAGTGGGTATTGTAATAGTCACCCAATCCATCACTTTTATAGGGTTACATGCACCCACATGCTACAGCCTGTCTCAATAATTTTACTGTCACGCTGTGTGTGTTTGTGTTTTTATTTGGGTATTTTGTGTTGTTGTAGAACTACAGGTACCAGCAAGCCCGTTATTTCCCCGCCTGCTGGTACTTGAGGTTCTCCAAGTACCAGCAAGCGGGGGAGGCTTGCTGGGCCTTGTAGTTCCACAACGAAAAAACAATATTCTTTTTTTACACACATGGCTATCAGCCCGGCACCCACCACCCAGGGGTGCTGGGGACAGCCTCGGGCTTCACCCCTGGCCCTTGGGTGCCTCGAGGGGAGGAACCTCTTGATTTAAGGGGTCCCCACTCCTCCAGGGAACCCCGGCCAGGGGTGACTAGTTGGAGGGGTAATGCCAGGGCCGCAGGGACCTACATAAAAGTGTCCCCCGGCTGTGGCATTATCTCTCTGGCTAGTGGAGCCCGGTGCTGGTTTTAAAAATATGGGGGACCCCTACATCTATTGTCCCACGTATTTTTGGAACCTGGACCGGTCTAAGAGCCCGGTGCTGGTTGTCTAAATACGGGGAACCCCTGTCCAATTTTTCCCCCAGTATTTAAATAACCAGGACCGGCTCAAAGAGCCCGAGGCTGGTTATACTAAGGAGGGGGGACCTCACGCATTTTTTTAACCCATTCAGACCCTTCTCCTTTAAGTTAATGGAAGCCCTGGACAACAAAATTGCATTCATGTCCTCCTCCCTCACCCTTCCCAGTCCCAAACACTCATTTTTTTTTTCTTTAAAAATTTATAATATATAACGAGAACAATGAGCAGGCAGGCAGCGGGCATTGGCGGCATCGGACTGAGATAGAAATTAGTGGTGGAGGGCTGGGTCAGTTGATTGTGGGCGAGTTTGTAAGCCATTGGCGGTGGCAGCGGGTATCGGCTCAGAGGCAGTAGCGGGCATTGGCTAAGGGTCATCGGCAGGATTCGGCGGACATTATGGCTGTAGTGCCTCACTAGCCACTGACCTCACCGCACGCCACTGTGGGACAGATGTAACATGCAGAGAGAGGTAGATTTGGGAGGGGGAATGTCCTAGCATAACTGTTAATTGCAGTGTAATACTGTAATTCAGCTGTGCAGCATTTGTGGCTAAATGTCAAAGAAGCCAGTATTTACCCTGCATGCAAAACAATAAATGTATTTGAACATACCTCCCAACTATCCCAATTTTTGCAGGACAGTCACTTTTTTGGGGAATGTCCAGCTAACCCAAACAACCCCCCCCCCTTCCCATGGGAAAGGGGTGGGGGGGTGGAAGGCTCCCTGTAGCTTGTTGCTCTGCAAATATGCACATTGTGGGTAATTCAGACCTGATCGCTAGGGTGTGTTTTTTGCATCCCTGTAATCAGGTAGTTGTCGCCTACAGCGGAAGGGAAAATTTGCTGTGCAGGTGTGTGATCACATGTGCACAAGAGCTGCACAGCTCAGCACTTACTCAGCCATTGAGGTGACGTCACAAATCCTCCCACAAAACGCCGGGTCCCTCCAGTGTTTTTCCGGACACTCCCTAGAAACATTCAGTTGCCACCCACACAAACACCCTCTTCTTGTCAATCTTCTTGTGATCTCCGGACCGTCGCACTTACGCATTGTGGCGCATACGCATGTGCAGTGCAAACCAAATTGCCCGCTGGGTGAAAATAAATTGAAGCGATCTGGTCTGAATAAGCCTCAATCTCTATTCACGGGAGACAGAGGGGCTGGGGCATGGCCAGCAGCTCACAGAGCACCTATAATGACAAAAATGGGAGACATGGCTCATGATCGCGATATACCTGCGAAGGTACGCCCTCTACTGATTGACAGGCAGAGGCATTCGCATTTTCTGCGGGGCACCCGGAGAAAATGTAGGCACACGCACAGGATGGACCCTGCGTATATGCCCCCATCCTCTTCATAGTTTTTGCGGTTGGAACGCGTATTACGATCCAAACTGAATTAGGCCCTATGTCTTATATACACGAGCAGTGTGAAAACATCAATCGATGGGGGTAATTCCAAGTTGATCGCAGCAGGAATTTTGTTAGCAGTTGGGCAAAACCATGTGTACTGCAGGGGAGGCAGATATAACATGTGCAGAAAGAGTTAGATTTGGGTGAGTTATTTTGTTTCTGTGCAGGGTAAATACTGACTGCTTTATTTTTACACTGCAAATTAGATTGCAGATTGAACACACCACACCCAAATCTAACTTTCTCTGCACATGTTAAATCTGCCTTCCCTGCAGTGCACATAGGTGGTCATTCCGAGTTGTTCGCTCGGTAATTTTCTTCGCATCGCAGCGATTTTCCGCTTAATGCGCATGCGCAATGTTCACACTGCGACTGCGCCAAGTAAATTTGCTATGCAGTTAGGAATATTACTCACGGTTTTTTCATCGTTCTGGTGATCGTAATGTGATTGACAGGAAGTGGGTGTTTCTGGGCGGAAACAGGCCGTTTTAGGGGCGTGTGGGAAAAAATGCTACCGTTTCTGGGAAAAACGCGGGAGTGGCTGGAGAAACGGAGGAGTGTCTGGGCGAACGCTGGGTGTGTTTGTGACGTCAAACCAGGAACGACAAGCACTGAACTGATCGCACTGGCAGAGTAAGTCTCGAGCTACTCAGAAACTGCACAGAGATGTCTTATCGCAATATTGCAAATCTTTCGTTCGCAATTTTAAGATGCTAAGATTCACTCCCAGTAGGCGGCAGCTTAGCGTGTGCAATGCTGCTAAAAGCAGCTTGCGAGCGAACAACTCGGAATGAGGGCCATGGGGGGTAATTCTGAGTTGATCGCAGCAGGATTTTTGTTAGCAGTTGGGCAAAACCATGTGCACTGCATTTACGAACAGATGATTTTTTATATAAATTTTAAAATGTTAGTAAATGTGTGTTTTTTTTTTCAACCTGGAAGCCCAACATCGATTAAGATCGATCTTAAATAGACCCCTGGGTTTTAAGGATAACCATGGTTGAGTCCAATGGTTAATTCACATTGACCGAAGTTCTAATTAAGTCACCTGTGCTCAAGCATGATATCCTTAAAATCTGGATTGCAATGACAGCATTTTGGAACTATGCCTAAGGGTTTAATTTTTACATTTATCCACTGACAATAAATCTACCTACAATATCCCTGTAACTGTTATGATTACAGTATTTCACTAAATAATTTAATTTGCTGAACCTTCTGTAAAAAGAAATATTAAGCTGCTGTAATTCCCAGATGCAGCAAATTTGTTAGCTAGTGGGCAAAACCATGTGCACTGCAGGGTTGGGGGGGGGGGCAGATATAACATTTGCAGAGAGATTTAGGTGGGTTATATTGTTTGTGTGCAGGGTAAATACTGGCTGTTTTGTTTTTACACTGCAATTTAGATTTCAGTTTGAACACACCGCACCAAAATCTAACTCTCTCTGCACATATTATACACCCCCCCCCCCCTGCAGTGTACATGGTTTTAGCTAATACATTTGCTGCTGTGATCAGATCTGAGTTAAGCCCTATGTATTTGGCACTGGCAAAGGGTTAGAGGCCTTGCTGTAGAGCTCACACCTTTCTTATCATGCATTGTAATATTTCCTATGTCCTGATGTTGTGCTCTCTGCTCCATCCAAGTAAACAGCAATGTAGCATGGCTATCAAAGAGCGTGAAGATTGCAGATTTCCTGGGATTAATGCTAAGGAATGCTATTCCAGAGGCTGCTGCTTTAATTCAAGTGTCACTGGGGTTAAATGGTGTTTTTACCTTAAAAACACAGGTAGAGTATATAGTACAGTGGTAAAGTGGGAGCATGTAGTGCTATTGATTACAGTTTTGATGGAGCTTAAACATGGATAAGGTCCATGGCTCTAAGAGTTTATCTTGTGTATCCTTTATTCTTAGTCATGGTCAGATAAGATTAGAAAATACCATTTAAGTGGAAATTTCCTGTTAGCTGTTTTTCAGTTTGCTCAACTGTCTGATTAACTGGTCCTAAAAAAGGACCAAAGGCGCTAAATTGCCCTGTGATCTAGCTAAATTGCCCCAGTTAAAAAAAAAAAAAAACTAAGCTGCTGTAATTCCTGGATGTTTCTTTACTGCATCAACAGGAAGTGACAAGAAACAATGTAATGTGGAACCGTACAGCAGAAGGGATTGCGGCTACCCCACAATAAGTGCAGCGGAATGTAAGAAGAGAAATTGTTGCTTTGACTGCAGCATTCCCGGGGTTAACTGGTGTTTCTTCAAGTCACAAGGTATGGAGCTGCTGTATAGTTACTCGCAAGTCAGTAGTTGTATGATGCTCACACCTGTTAAACTGGATACACACAGAATGCCCTACACAGGGGGTGAAATGAGCGCCCCCCCCCCCCCCGTACGCTCAGCACACATCACGCTGTGCTGAGCGGGGGCAGAGATGTGTGCTGAGCAGTTCGCTCAGCACACATCTCTCCCCAAAATCGGGCCGTGAATACGGACCTTTAAACTGGATCCACACTTAGATTATCTGTCCAATTTTTTTTTTCTAGTTGAAACAAAATTATGCTAATATGTGGCAGCAAATGACAATTGACCATTTGCTCACAAACACTGGAAAACATCCAAAAATGGTCATTTAGATAAATTGGTTAAATCCATTTCATTTAGCTAATTTATCCAAACTACCTTTATTGTATCTTTGTGGGTGAATGATGTGTGGGTCAGTGTTGAGGGTGGTGGAGGAGATGGGTAATAGGCACAGCAGGGTGTGGACAGTCAAATAGTGTGCTTAGAGGTTCAGAGTCATTGTATGAGACTCTGGCAACAGTGACTTGATGAGTCTGGTGTCCATAGGGTGGGACGCATTAACCTTTTTATGCTATTGAAATAGTTCTCCTCCTGACCGACGCAGTTCCTTGCTCCGAGGTTGGTGTATTGTCCTGTTGCAGCGCCTCTCCACTGTGGTCACAGTGAGCTGTGTGGTGTTGCTGGCGCATGCCAATCTCCCCCCAACCTCCCTCTTGCATTTCAGACCTACGTACGCATGATGGGATCTTGTATGATATGCGCGTGTGCTGTAGAGATGAAAGTGGGGGTGAGGAGGCAGATCGTGAGATGGGGAAACTTTGTGGACTGTTAGCAAAGGGGAGCACTGGGCAATCTGAGTTGCAAAGAGGGCAGCAGAAGAGGTTATTGCATGTGCACTGGTGACAGGTCCATCCTTGGTGGCCAGCCTCAGTGGTAAAGGGGTACATGAGCTAGTGTCCCTTGGCCAGCCATGTACCATGGCCACCTCCCTACCTCCTATATATTCTCCCTGATCTGTCACTTTGTTACGGTCTGCTGCTGGCACTGGTGTATCGTCCTGCAGATGCCGTCTCCGCCCATTGCTGTGACTTCCCCCAGAGTTAGCCACACAGAGTGACAGATCTGGGAAAATATATAGGAGATCATTACTTTCACTTGCAGCCTACCTTATTTTTTGCAGCCTAGCATGCTCCTGACCCCTTCTCTCACTAATACTTATACAACATTCATGAACTCATCTTAAGGTTTCTTTATTATTCAGTCACACTGTCTTGGATCCAAACCATTTCCTGTGGCATTGCAGTCAAACAATTGAGCTATTTACCCTTGCATAGAAAGGTATAATCTAAGCTAGAGAATTCTATTTGGAGCTCACCTTGTACTTTGTGAAGAAATAATCAGCTTTGTGGCTGAGCAGATATATGGAGTGTGTGGCTGCACACTGCATTGATCTGCTGAGTTGCAATGCTAATAATTTTTTTTTTTTGCAAAGTACCAATAGCTTCATTGTGAAGGTGGAAAGAAGGGTGTTACGGCATGGAATGTACAAACTGCGAGACCCTGCTGGTAGCGCCTTTGTCTATTTAGTAGGAAGGGCACGTAACAGCCGGGGGGCAATGGAGGAAGCCCCTTTAGGGCTGGAGCCCGGCGGAAACTGACTCCGTTGTCTCTGGCAGTTCCGCCCCTGGACTAGAGGAATGGTCAAGAACATGGCAACATTTAATGCCAAAAAATGCAAAATCATACACGTCTCAAAAATGCAAAGGCTAACTATAATATTAAGGGCATTATAATGGCAAGAGGAAAGCTATCTAAGTATTACTATTTCAGGTGAGCAATGTAACAAAGCAATAGGAAAGGCAAGTCAGATGCTTGTTTGCATAGGTTAAAGAACCAGTAGCAGAAAAAAGTAATACAGGTTGAGTATCCCATATCCAAATATTCCGAAATACGGAATATTCCGAAATACGGACTTTTTTGAGTGAGACTGAGATAGTTAAACCTTTGTGTTTTGATGGCTCAGTGTACACAAACTTTGTTTAATACTCAAAGTTATTAAAAATATTGTATTAAATGAACTTCAGACTGTGTGTATAAGGTGTATATGAAACATAAATGAATTCTGTGAATGTACACACACTTTGTTTAATGCACAAAGTTATAAAAAATATTTGGCTAAAATGACCTTCAGGCTGTGTGTATAAGGTGTATATGAAACATAAATGCCTTCTGTGCTTAGATTTAGGTCCCATCACCATAATATCTCGTTATGGTATGCAATTATTCCAAAATACAGAAAAATCCGATATCCAAAATTCCTCTGGTCCCAAGCATTTTGGATAAGGGATACTCAACCTGTAATGCCACTGTATAGGTCCTTGGTACAGCCACATTTAGAATCCTGTGTTCAGTTCCAGAAGCCATATCTCCAGAAGGCTGTAAATACATTAGGGCAACTAAAATTGTGCATGCCCTACATCACAAAACTTACCTGGAAATACTAAAAAATGTTGATGTGTATAGTTTGGAGAAGGGAAGAGGGAACATACAGTAATAGAAACATTTAAATATATAGGGAGGAATGTAATAGGGTGTGAGAATCAGAAAGTGAGAGATTTTGTGTTTTTTCCTGTTGTTTTTTGTTTTTTTTGTTTGATTGTTTGTTTTTAAAGTGGCAATCCTTTACATGGCAAAACCAGGTTGATATTTGCCATGTAAAGGATTGCCACCGTGGGCATGTGTAGAAGGGGCACTGCTACTGTTGGCATTATGTGTGTAAGCTGCACTGATATGGTGGTTATGTGTATAAAGGGCACTGCGACTGTGGGTATTATTATTATTATTATTATTATTACATGCGGTGTAATGACAATAAGATAGTGCTACTGTGTGGCGTATTTTGATTTGGGGTGCTATTGTGTGGCCATGCCCCTTCCTTGTGATACCACACCTTCTTTTTTTAAGGAGCGCACTGTCCCTTTATTAAGTATTGGAGAGAGGGCCCAAATTAATAGTTTGCAGGGAGGCGCCAAACACCCTAGCACTGGCCCTTTGGTAGGGGACAGGATTTGCTTCTGCTTGTGCACATATGTTATGATTGCCAGCCAACAGCACTGGTTTTGCCTATAACACTAACTATAAATATTTTGAATTGGTCCTGGACCACCAATCCAAGGCACCCCTGCAAGTGTCCTGAGGCACCCCAGGGTGCAGTTTGAGAACCACTGGTATAGTGAGTACCCAGGATAATTATTGTAGCTGGTCTGCGGGTAACAGCTCTCAGATCCACTTCTAGAAAAAATGCAGCAATGTAATTTGAGTGACAAACTGCAGAGATGAACCCTTTCTGTGACTGCTGCACAGGGATCACACAAACTCTATTCATAGGGCTGACTTCACTTAGGGGAGATGTTCTCACCCCGCAAAGAAGTGCGAGTATATACCGCACTTACGGTACCATTGGATTTACAGATATTTTCTTGCAATACACTATGGGGGTCATTCTGAGTTGATTGCTCGCTAGCAGTTTTTAGCAGCCATGCAAACGCATTGTCGCTGCCCACTGGAGAGTGTATATTCACTTTGGAGAAGTGCGAATACTTGAGTAGCAGAGCGCCTGCAAAATCGTTTCAAAATAAGACCAGCACTGTAGTTACACTTCGTGTGCGTTGATTCTAACAACCGAGGGACGGCTTTTGATGTCACACACCCATCCAGCGAATGCCCAGCCACGTCTGCATTTCTTCTGCCACGCCTGCATTTTTCCAAGCACTCCCTGAAAACGGTCAGTTGACACCCAGAAACGCCCTCTTTCTGTCAATCTCCTTGTGGCCTGTTCTGTGATTGGAATAATCGCTAGAACTAGTGCAAAACCACAATGGACTTTGTACCCGTACGATGCGCATGCACATTACGGAGCATGCGCATGCACAGATTAGCCATTTTTTTTCAACTGATTGCTACGCAGCGAACAACGGCAGCAAGCGATCAACTCGGAATGACCCCCTATATACATAGAAACATGGATTTTTACTGCAGGAATTATGGTTAGTTTAGGGGTATCGGTTAGGGTCAACAGAGGTGTAGCTAGGGGTCCAAGCGCCCCTGGCAAAGTAAGGGACTGGCGCCCCCCCTTTCGATAAAGCATTGCAGTCCATTGGCGGTTACCATGTTGGAGCCACAGCAACTGACCCCCTCCCCCACACGCTGCCCTACATCATCGGCTGGGATTCACTGTTGGTGTGAAGCCACTGGGAACATTCTGGTAGCATTAGCAGCAGCCTGTGTCATAGATAGGGAAGGCAGAAGGTTAACTAGCTAATAGCAGTCTGTTGGCAGCAGAGGCTGGGCGGGGGGCTGAGAATGAGCCAACGCTGATCAGTGTCCAGTCTGCTCAGACAAAAATATTTTGTGATCAGGGCTGGTTCTAGACCAAAGGAGCCAATGGCAAAAATTTCCTTTGGCACCCCCCCCCCCCCCCCCCACACACACACACACATACACACACACACACACACACACACACACACACACCAAAAAAGAACATATCCCAGTTTAACATAACGCTATGTGGTGCAAGGTGTGGAGCTGGTCACTTGTATCAGACCTCTGACATTTGCCTTTTCACCCATATTGCATACTTTTTCTTGCAGGTTGTGTCTTAATTCAAGAAGTGTTCTAAGTACTTCAGCTTAGTATCTTTACTGACCCCTCTTTACCCCACACTACATAACTGACCCCTCTATACCCTACACTACATCACTGACCTTTCTATAACCATCACTGCATTACTGACCCCTCTATTAGAGATCTGCACTTGAAATTTTTCGGGTTTTGTGTTTTGGTTTTGGGTTCGGTTCCGCGGCCGTGTTTTGGGTTCGACCGCGTTTTGGCAAAACCTCACCGAATTTTTTTTGTCGGATTCGGGTGTGTTTTGGATTCGGGTGTTTTTTTCAAAAAACACTAAAAAACAGCTTAAATCATAGAATTTGGGGGTCATTTTGATCCCAAAGTATTATTAACCTCAAAAACCATAATTTCCACTCATTTTCAGTCTATTCTGAATGCCTCACACCTCACAATATTATTTTTAGTCCTAAAATTTGCACCGAGGTCGCTGGATGACTAAGCTAAGCGACCCTAGTGGCCGACACAAACACCTGGCCCATCTAGGAGTGGCACTGCAGTGTCACGCAGGATGGCCCTTCCAAAAAACACTCCCCAAACAGCACATGACACAAAGAAAAAAAGAGGCGCAATGAGGTAGCTGTGTGAGTAAGCTAAGCGACCCCAGCGGCCGACACAAACACCTGGCCCATCTAGGAGTGTCACTGCAGTGTCACGCAGGATGGCCCTTCCAAAAAACACTCCCCAAACAGCACATGAAGCAAAGAAAAAAAGAGGCGCAATGAGGTAGCCGTGTGAGTAAGATAAGCGACCCTAGTGGCCGACACAAACACCTGGCCCATCTAGGAGTGGCACTGCAGTGTCACGCAGGATGGCCCTTCCAAAAAACACTCCCCAAACAGCACATGACGCAAAGAAAAAAAGAGGCGCAATGAGGTAGCTGTGTGAGTAAGATAAGCGACCCTAGTGGCCGACACAAACACCTGGCCCATCTAGGAGAGGCACTGCAGTGTCACGCAGGATGGCCCTTCAAAAAAATACTCCCCAAACAGCACATGACGCAAAGAAAAATGAAAGAAAAAAGAGGTGCAAGATGGAATTGTCCTTGGGCCCTCCCACCCACCCTTATGTTGTATAAACAGGACATGCACACTTTAACCAACCCATCATTTCAGTGACAGGGTCTGCCACACGACTGTGACTGAAATGACGGGTTGGTTTGGACCCCCACCAAAAAAGAAGCAATTAATCTCTCCTTGCACAAACTGGCTCTACAGAGGCAAGATGTCCACCTCATCATCATCCTCCGATATATCACCGTGTACATCCCCCTCCTCACAGATTATCAATTCGTCCCCACTGGAATCCACCATCTCAGCTCCCTGTGTACTTTGTGGAGGCAATTGCTGCTGGTCAATGTCTCCACGGAGGAATTGATTATAATTCATTTTAATGAACATCATCTTCTCCACATTTTCTGGAAGTAACCTCGTACGCCGATTGCTGACAAGGTGAGCGGCGGCACTAAACACTCTTTCGGAGTACACACTTGTGGGAGGGCAACTTAGGCAGAATAAAGCCAGTTTGTGCAAGGGCCTCCAAATTGCCTCTTTTTCCTGCCAGTATAAGTACGGACTGTCTGACGTGCCTACTTGGATGCGGTCACTCATATAATCCTCCACCATTCTTTCAATGGGGAGAGAATCATATGCAGTGCCAGTAGACGACATGTCCGACTCCGTAATCGTTGTCAGGTCCTTCAGTCCGGACCAGATGTCAGCATCAGCAGTCGCTCCAGACTGCCCTGCATCACCGCCAGCGGGTGGGCTCGGAATTCTGAGCCTTTTCCTCGCACCCCCAGTTGCGGGAGAATGTGAAGGAGGAGATGTTGACAGGTCGCGTTCCGCTTGACTTGACAATTTTCTCACCAGCAGGTCTTTGAACCCCAGCAGACTTGTGTGTGCCAGAAAGAGAGATCCAAGGTAGGTTTTAAATCTAGGATCGAGCACGGTGGCCAAAATGTAGTGCTCTGATTTCAACGGATTGACCACCCGTGAATCCTTGTTAAGCGAATTAAGGGCTCCATCCACAAGTCCCACATGCCTAGCGGAATCGCTCTGTGTTAGCTCCTCCTTCAATGTCTCCAGCTTCTTCTGCAAAAGCCTGATGAGGGGAATGACCTGACTCAGGCTGGCAGTGTCTGAACTGACTTCACGTGTGGCAAGTTCAAAGAGCAGCAGAACCTTGCACAACGTTGAAATCATTCTCCACTGCGCTTGAGACAGGTGCATTCCACCTCCTATATCGTGCTCAATTGTATAGGCTTGAATGGCCTTTTGCTGCTCCTCCAACCTCTGAAGCATATATAGGGTTGAATTCCACCTGGTATACATGCATGGTCGTAATAAACTAGGATAGAAAAGAATAAAGTAGAAAATAAGATTTTAAACCTACCGGTAAATCTTTTTCTCGTAGTCCGTAGAGGATGCTGGGGACTCCGTAAGGACCATGGGGATAGACAGGCTCCACAGGAGACACGGGCACTTTAAGAAAGACTTTAGTTCTGGGTGTGCACTGGCTCCTCCCTCTATGCCACAGTTAGAGAAACTGTGCCCAGAGGAGACGGACAGTATGAGGAAAGGATTTTGTTAATCCAGGGCAAGATTCATACCAGCCACACCAATCACACCATATAACTTGTGATAAACTACCCAGTTATCAGTATGAAAAAACAACATAGCATCAGTGCAGGACCGATGCAACTATAACATAACCCTTATTGAAGCAATAACTATATACAAGTATTGCAGAAGTAGTCCGCACTTGGGATGGGCGCCCAGCATCCTCTACGGACTACGAGAAAAAGATTTACCGGTAGGTTTAAAATCTTATTTTCTCTAACGTCCTAGAGGATGCTGGGGACTCCGTAAGGACCATGGGGATTATACCAATGCTCCAAAACGGGCGGGAGAGTGCGGATGACTCTGCAGCACCGATTGAGCAAACATGAGTTCCTCCTCAGCCAGGGTATCAAACTTATAGTATTTTGCAAAGGTGTTTGAACCCGACCAAGTAGCAGCTTGACAAAGCTGTAGTGCCGAGACCCCTCGGGCAGCCGCCCAAGAAGAGCCCACTTTCCTCGTGGAATGGGCCTTGACCGATTTCAGTAACTGCAATCCAGCCAT
This sequence comes from Pseudophryne corroboree, assembly GCF_028390025.1. Lineage (NCBI taxonomy): Eukaryota > Metazoa > Chordata > Amphibia > Anura > Myobatrachidae > Pseudophryne > Pseudophryne corroboree. Next base: position 51,285 of record NW_026967695.1, on the reverse strand, counting down.
AGAATGCGCTTGCTGAATCGTGTTACAAATCCGGCGAGCAATAGCCTGTTTTGAAGCAGGGGCACCAATCTTGTTGGTTGCATACAGGACAAACAGCGCTTCAGTTTTCCTGACTCTAGCCGTCCTGGCCATGTAAATTTTCAAAGCCCTGACCACATCAAGTAACTCGGAATCCTCCAAGTCACGCGTAGCCACAGGCACCACAATAGGTTGGTTCATATGAAAAGATGAGACCACTTTTGGTAGGAATTGAGGACGGGTCCGCAATTCCGCTCTATCCACATGGAATACCAAATATGGGCTTTTATGTGACAAAGCCGCTAATTCCGACACTCGCCTAGCCGAAGCCAAGGCTAATAACATGACCACCTTCCATGTGAGATATTTTAACTCCACTGTTTTAAGTGGTTCAAACCAGTGTGATTTTAGAAAACTTAACACCACGTTAAGGTCCCAAGGTGCCACCGGAGGCACAAAAGGAGGCTGAATATGCAGCACTCCTTTTACAAAAGTCTGAACTTCTGGAAGAGAAGCCAATTCTTTTTGAAAGAAAATGGATAAGGCCGAAATCTGGACCTTAATAGAGCCTAATTTTAGGCCCAAATTCACTCCAGTTTGTAGGAAGTGAAGGAAACGGCCCAGATGGAATTCTTCCGTAGGAGCATTCCTGGCCTCACACCAAGAAACATAATTTCGCCATATACGGTGTAATGTTTTAACGTTACATCCTTCCTAGCCTTTATCAGCGTAGGGATGACCTCAACCGGAATGCTAGGATCCGGCATTCAACCGCCATGCCGTCAAACGCAGCCGCGGTAAGTCTTGGAACAGACAGGGCCCCTGATGCAACAGGTCCTGTCTTAGAGGGAGAGGCCACAGATCTTCTGTGAGCATTTCCTGCAGATCCGGATACCAGATGGCCAATACTCCGGATACTCCGTGGCCAATCTGGAACAATGAGGATTGTTCTCACTCCTCTTTGTCTTATTATCCTCAACACCTTGGGTATGAGAGGAAGAGGAGGAAATACATAGACCGACCGGAACACCCACGGTGTCACTAGGGCGTCTACAGCTACTGCCTGAGGGTCTCTTGACCTTGCGCAATACCTCTGTAGCTTTTTATTGAGCCGGGACAACATCATGTCTATCTGTGGCAGTTCCCACTGACTTGTAATCTGTGCAAAGACTTCCTGATGAAGTCCCCACTCTCCCGGATGTAGGTCGTGTCTGCTGAGGAAGTCTGCTTCCCAGTTGTCCACTCCCGGAATGAACACTGCTGACAGTGCGCTTGCGTGATTCTCCACCCAGCGAAGAATTCTGGTGGCTTGTGCCATCGCCACTCTGCTCCTTGTGCCGCCTTGGCGGTTTACATGAGCCACTGCGGTGACGTTGTCTGACTGGATCAGAACCGGTTGGTCGCAAAGTAAGGTCTCCGCTTGACGTAGGGCATTGTATATGGCCCTTAGATCCAGGATGTTGATGTGAAGACAAGTCTCTTGACTTGACCAAATACCTTGGAAATTTCTTCCCTGTGTGACTGCTCCCCAACCTTGGAGGCTTGCGTCTGTGGTCACCAGGATCCAGCCCTGAATGCTGAATCTGCGTCCCTCGAGAAGGTGAGCACTCTGCAGCCACCACAGGAGTGATACCCTGACCCTGGGGGACAGGGTGATCAACCAATGCATCTGTAAATGTGACCCGGACCACTTGTCCAGTAGGTCCCATTGGAAAGTCAGCAAAAAGAAAAAGAGAAAAGGACTGTATTTGTCGATGCACAGGAAGAAGGGTGACCTGATTATCACAATCTTCTGGAGAATTATTAAAATTTAACTTTTATTAGTGTCAAATTAAAATAGTGTGATGATAACTGACAACAAACTACGAGTATAGACGAAACATAAAGGTTAAAATCAAGACGTATACAACATATACCACAAGTGCAATGAAATAATAAGTGTGATTAAAGATTAAAATATGTGTCCGCGTGTCTGTTCTTATATCCAATTATATAATATTGCTCACAATATTTACTCAGTCTGATAATAGTTGTCAGCAATTGGTCTTCATATGTTCACATGACCATTTGTCAGTATTTATAATATCTGGAGTATTATAATATCTCACACTATTTTAATTTGACACTAATAAAAGTTAAATTTTAATAATTCTCCAGAAGATTGTGATAATCAGGTCACCCTTCTTCCTGTGCATCGACAAATACAGTCCTTTTCTCTTTTTCTTTTTGCTGACTAACCTTAGCTGTAGTCGATAGCACCCCCACAAATAATTGTGAATACTTGAATGCAATAGGGGTTATTTTGGAGCTGTATATAGTTCCAAATCTGATATAATACAATTGTGTGTGTGCAGATACAATCCCACCCCCCATTGGAAAGTCCTCGCATGGATCCTGCCGAATGGAATGGCCTTGTATGATGCCACCATCTTTCCCAGGACTCGAGTGCAGTGATGCACTGACACCTGTTTTGGTTTCAATAGGTTCCTGACAAGAGTCATGTGTTCCTGGGCCTTTTCTATCAGGAGATAAACCCTCTTCTCGTCCGTGTCCAGAATCATGCCCAAGAAAGACAGACGAGTAGTAGGAATCAACTGCGACTTCGGGATATTGAGAATCCAGCCGTGTTGCTGTAACACTTTCAGTGAAAGTGATACGCTGTTCAGCAACTGCTCTCTTGATCTCGCTTTTATGAGATCGCCCAAGTACGGGATAATTGTGACACCTTGCTTGCACAGGAGCACCATCATTTCCGTCATTACCTTGGTGAAAATTCTCAGGGCCATGGAGAGACCAAACAGCAACGTCTGAAATTGGCAATGACAGTCCTGTACCGCAAATCTGAGGTACGCCTGATGAGGTGGATAAATGGGGACATGAAGGTATGCATCCTGTACACAAATGCGGACAACAGGTGTCAAGCCGTGTGTTGCCTTTGTCAAGCTGTAATAAGTAGGGATAAGGACGTTAACCACCTCGGAACATCCTCCCTTATACGTCACCTGCAGCGCATTAATCATAAGTCAGTGACAAGTTCAAAAACTTTGGATGACAGCGGAAGCAGTCCACTGACCACCTTCCTCTTGTAACCAAGCTCCTGCAAACCACACCACCAACTCCCTCAGTGTCAATTTCCTCCTTAGACAGGAGAGCCAATAGTCCTGCAGGCCATGTCACTGGCAAGTCTGACGAGTCCTCTCCTGCCTGGGATTCCTCCGATGCATCCTTGAGTGTAACGCCTACTGCTGCTGGCGCTGCTGTTGTTGCTGCTGGGAGTCGATCGTCATCCCAGAGGGGAAGTCGGAAGACCACTTGTACTACTTCCAGTAAGCAATTGACTGTCCAACAGTCCTTTGCGAGGAAGATGAAATATCACAGCAGTCATCCTGCTGCAAAGCGGATAACTCAGGTCTGGGTGGTGAGAAACGTGGTTCCGGTATCCATCGTTAATTTAGAGGCAACTAGAGACTTGATTGAGGTACTGTGTCCCCGGTACCAAATACCCTCTAGGTTCCATTTCTCTAGGCAGGCGATACCGAAAATGTACACAGACCTCAGAAAAAGAGTCACCAGTGTCCTAAAAAATGCAGTTGTACCCAATGTCCACTTGTCTGTGGTTAAGTGGAGCAGGGCAGACTCAGGACTATATGACTGTGACAGCCCACTGGGTAGATGTATTGCCTCCCGCAGCAAGAACAGCAGCGGCGGCACCAGTAGCAGCATCTCGCAATTGCCAACTCGTTCCTAGGCAGGCTACGCTTTGTATCACCGCTTTCCATAAGAGGCACACAGCTGACAACCTCTTACGGAAACTGAGGAACATCATCGCAAAATGGCTTACCCCAATTGAACTCTCCTGGGGATTTGTGACATCGGACAACGCCACCAATATTGTGCGTGCATTACATCTGGGCAAATTCCAGCACGTCCCATGTTTTGCACATACATTGAACTTTGTGGTGCAGAATTATTTAAAAAACGACAGGGGCGTGCAAGAGATGCTGTCGGTGGCCCGAAGAATTGCGGGCCACTTTCTGCATTCAGCCACCGCATGCCGAAGACTGGAGCACCACCAAACATTCCTGAACCTGCCCTGCCATCATCTGAAGCAAGAGGTGGTAACGAGGTGGAATTCAACCCTCTATATGCTTCAGAGGATGGAGGAGCAGCAAAAGGCCATTCAAGCCTATACATCTGCCCACGATATAGGCAAAGGAGGGGGAATGCACCTGACTCAAGCGCAGTGGAGAATGATTTCAACGTTGTGCAAGGTTCTGCAACCCTTTGAACTTGCCACACGTGAAGTCAGTTCAGACACTGCCAGCCCTAGTCAGGTCATTCCCCTCATCAGGCTTTTGCAGAAGAAGCTGGAGACATTGAAGGAGGAGCTAAAACAGAGCGATTCCACTAGGCATGTGGAACTTGTGGATGGAGCCCTTAATTCGCTTAACCAGGATTCAATCTGTTGAAATCAGAGCACTACATTTTGGCCACCGTGCTCGATCCTAGATTTAAAACCTACATTGTATCTCTCTTTCCGGCAGACACAAGTCTGCAGAGGTTCAAAGACCTGCTGGTGAGAAAATTGTCAAGTCAAGCGGAACGTGACCCGTCAACAGCTCCTCCTTCACATTCTCCCGCAACTGGGGGTGCGAGGAAAAGGCTAAGAATTCCGAGCCCACCCGCCTGCAATAAGCAATCCAACTGCAAAAATTGCTAAGAGCATACGCATGCGCCTGCATTTTCTGTGGCACCCCGCAGATAATGCGATCGCCTCTGACTTTCAATCGGTGCGGGGGGGGGGGGTCAGCAACACTCCATTTCAAAGTCGGAGATGGAGCGGTGCGGGGGCAGGGCTTCAACGGAGAAACAGGAGGCGTGGTCAGAGCGGCTGCATGACATCACATGCAGCCGCTGCGATCACAAAAATGGTGGCGGCTTCCTGCGCACACGTACAGTCTGCACCAACAGGAGGCTAAACCATTTTTTATGATCACGCTGAACTGCACTGAGACTGCAATTTCAGCGTGGTCAAGAAGGGAGGCGGCATACTGGGTGGCCATGCCCTGTGATGGGTGGCCCCAGCATGCGAACCAAAGGATTGCAAATTCTGTTACTTAGCAGAATGTGCAATCCTTACTGAATTAGGCCCATTGATTACAAAATTATAAACAATATTTGAAGTTTTTCTTCAGGGACTAACACAAAAGATGCTTGGGGCTACTAACACATGGGTAAGCCACGTAAAGCTTCCCATGGGTCAGTGGCATCACAACGGGGTTGCGGCACACACCCGAGTGTCACCCGCCAAGGGGGGTGACACCAAAGTGCCGGCTCTTCTTCAGTGACAGAATATGGGTGTTTCACTGTGACATTACGTGCAACACCCAGTTTCTGTCACTGTGCAGGAGCCAGCACTACTCACACACTAGTCCCCGGGTGCAGCCCCCAACCCCCGGGATACCCGCAGCAACAAAATGGTGATTCAGGCCACGCCCCTACCTATGAGACCATGCCTCCTTTTTACCATTGCCCTGCTTATCTGCGCGCACTGCATTACAATCTCCCTCGCCGCCTCTCTGGGTGTCACCAGTGATAGTGACACCTCTGCCATGCTTGTAGCAGCTGGTCCTAAGATCTACGCCTCCAGCCCTGAGTGTTTTCCCTTGTGACGTGTTGATCATCATAGCGAAGCAGATGCTTACAGAAAACTGCTGGTGCTTAGATTGAAAAGAAAAACATTGACGAACCCATCATTTCAGCGACAGGGTCTGCCACACGACTGACTGAAATGACTGGTTGGTTTGGGCCCCCACCAAAAAAGAATCAATCAATCTCTCCTTGCACAAACTGGCTCTACAGAGGCAAGATGTCCTCCCTTGTGCTGCCTCAGTTGAATCTCCTTTACTTGACAGAGATGTGCCTGAGCAGCGGCCCTCCCCAGCCCTATCCCAAATCATACTTATTTTGCATAGGAGATACCATGGTCATGAAGATTGTTCTCCCAGGGTGAGGTTCATTCATTGCATTCTGGGTATGCTGACCCCTGTGATTTCCCCAAATGTGGGAAACTCAATTGCATTATTTGTGGTAGTGGGGGACAGTGTTTGTGCTTTCTTCTGGTCAACTCTGGTAAAAATCAGATTTCTTTGTCTCAGATCTTCCTCTAGCCTTGTTCCTCTTTCGAGAGTTCCCTTGTGCTGCCTCAGTTGGATCTCCTTCACTTGACAGGGGGGTACCCGAGCAGCGACCCTCCCCAGCTCTAGCCCAACTCCTACTTACCTGCCAGGTGAGATACTATGATCATGTAGGTGCTTCTCCCAGGGCAAGGCTCACCCATTGCACTCTGGGTGTGCTGCCCCTGTGATTTCCCCAAATGTTGGAAACTTGACTGCATAATTTGTGTTTCCCCTGGTCGGCTCTCGTATAATTCAGATCTCTTTGTCTCAGGTCTCTCTCCAGCCTAGTTTGCTGTCTGTTTCCACTTCTCTTTTCTTGAGCCGCTCCCTTCTATGCCCTTGCGCACTATCCTAACTTCTCCCGTCTGCTTACTTTGTGCCTTCCAACACACAATGCAAACTTCAGGTAGTGCTGCAGGGCCCTCACCCTTTTAACTGCCTCACAGAGCAGCTCTGGAGCTGTTACAGTGCCCAGCTGCTGCAGAGAAATCAGCTTGAATGCTTCAGGGGCTGGGGCATTGCCAACATGAGCCCCACACCGAAGGAGGGTGGGGGTGTTTAATGCGAACTAAGGGTCATCCAAGCGCTGCAAAAGGCCGCCATGCCCTGCATACCCCTTTTCTCTTTTCATATGCAGATGAGGGTTCCAGCCAACTTTGGCCCACTGCTTGGATGACATCACCATATGCAAATCCATCTGCTGTAGGCCTTCCCCCAGGAATGCTTGCACTAGTTGTTGCATTTGGTTTGTTGTTTGGGGGTGCTTCAGTATTAGGCAGCCTTCTGCCCTCCCATGTTCATCTGAAAATATGTGTTCTCCCTGCAGTTGTTGTCCCCAGATGAGAGTTCCCTTGTGCTGCCTCAGTTGAATCTCCTTTACTTGACAGAGATGTGCCTGAGCAGCGGCCCTCCCCAGCCCTATCTCAAATCATACTTATTTTGCATAGGAGATACCATGGTCAAGAAGATTGTTCTCCCAGGGTGAGGGTCATTCATTGCATTCTGGGTATGCTGACCCCTGTGATTTCCCCAAATGTGGGAAACTTGGCTGCATTATTTGTAGTAGTGGGGGACTGTGTTTGTGCTTTCCTCTGGTCAGCTCTGGTAAAAGTCAGATTTTTTTGTCTCATTTCTTCCTCTAGCCTTATTCTTCTTTTGAGAGTTCCCTTGTGCTGCCTCAGTTGGATCTCCTTCACTTGACAGAAGGGTGCTTGAGCAGCGACCCTCCCCAGCTATAGCCCAACTCCTACTTACCTGCCAGGTTAGATACTATGATCATGAAGCTGCTTCTCCCAGGGCAAGGCTCACCCATTGCACTCTGGGTGTGCTGCTCCTGCGATTTCCCCAAATGTGGGACACTTGACTGCATAATTTGTGTTTCCCCTGGTCGGCTCTCGTATAATTCAGATCTCTTTGTCTCAGGTCTCTCTCCAGCCTAGTTTGCTGTCTGTTTCCACTTCTCTTTTCTTGAGCCGCTCCCTTCTATGCCCTTGCGCACTATCCTGACTTCTCCCGTCTGCTTACTTTGTGCCTTCCAATGCACAATGCGAACTACAGGTAGTGCTGCAGGACCCACACCCTTTTACTTGCCTTACAGAGCAGCTCTGGAGCTGTTACAGTGCCCAGCTGCTGCAAGAAATCAGCTTGAATGCTTCAGGGGCTGGGGCATTGCCAACATGAGCCCCACACCGAAGGAGGGTGGGGGTGTTTAATGCGAACTAAGGGTCATCCAAGCGCCACAAAAGGCCGCCATGCCCTGCATACCCCTTTTCTCTTTTCATATGCAGATGAGGGTTCCAGCCAACTTTGGCCCACTGCTTGGATGACATCACTGTATGCAAATCCGTCTTCTGCAGACCTTCCCCCAGGAATGCTTGTACTAGTTGTTGCATTTGGTTTGTTGTTTGGGGGTGCTTCAGTATTAGGCAGCCTTCTGCCCTCCCATGTTCATTTGAAAATATGTGTTCTCCCTGCAGTTGTTGTCCCCAGATGAGAGTTCCCTTGTGCTGCCTCAGTTGAATCTCCTTTACTTGACAGAGATATGCCTGAGCAGCGGCCCTCCCCAGCCCTATCCCAAATCATACTTATTTTGCATAGGAGTTACCATGGTCATGAAGATTGTTCTCCCAGGGTGAGGTTCATTCATTGCATTCTGGGTATGCTGACCCCTGTGATTTCCCCAAATGTGGGAAACTCGACTGCATTATTTGTGGTAGTGGGGGACTGTGTTTGTGCTTTCCTCTGGTCAGCTCTGGTAAAAGTCAGATTTCTTTGTCTCAGATCTTCCTCTAGCCTTGTTCTTCTTTCGAGAGTTCCCTTGTGCTGCCTCAGTTGGATCTCCTTCACTTGACAGGGGGGTGCCCGAGCAGCGACCCTCCCCAGCTCTAGCCCAACTCCTACTTACCTGCCAGGTGAGATACTATGATCAGGAAGGTGCTTCTCCCAGGGCAAGGCTCACCCATTGCACTCTGGGTGTGCTGCTCCTGCGATTTCCCCAAATGTGGGACACTTGACTGCATAATTTGTGTTTCCTCTGGTCGGCTCTCGTATAATTCAGATCTCTTTGTCTCAGGTCTCTCTCCAGCCTAGTTTGCTGTCTGTTTCCACTTCTCTTTTCTTGAGCCGCTCCCTTCTATGCCCTTGCGCACTATCCTGACTTCTCCCGTCTGCTTACTTTGTGCCTTCCAACGCACAATGCGAACTACAGGTAGTGCTGCAGGGCCCACACCCTTTTAGTTGCCTTACAGAGCAGCTCTGGAGCTGTTACAGTGCCCAGCTGCTGCAAGAAATCAGCTGGAATGCTTCAGGGGCTGGGGCATTGCCAACATGAGCCCCACACCGAAGGAGGGTGGGGGTGTTTAATGCGAACTAAGGGTCATCCAAGCGCAGCAAAAGGCCGCCATGCCCTGCATACCCCTTTTCTCTTTTCATATGCAGATGAGGGTTCCAGCCAACTTTGGCCCACTGCTTGGATGACATCACTGTATGCAAATCCGTCTTCTGCAGACCTTCCCCCAGGAATGCTTGTACTAGTTGTTGCATTTGGTTTGTTGTTTGGGGGTGCTTCAGTATTAGGCAGCCTTCTGCCCTCCCATGTTCATTTGAAAATATGTGTTCTCCCTGCAGTTGTTGTCCCCAGATGAGAGTTCCCTTGTGCTGCCTCAGTTGAATCTTCTTTACTTGACAGATATATGCCTGAGCAGCGGCCCTCCCCAGCCCTATCCCAAATCATACTTATTTTGCATAGGAGATACCATGGTCATGAAGATTGTTCTCCCAGGGTGAGGTTCATTCATTGCATTCTGGGTATGCTGACCCCTGTGATTTCCCCAAATGTGGGAAACTCGACTGCATTATTTGTGATAGTGGGGGACTGTGTTTGTGCTTTCCTCTGGTCAGCTCTGGTAAAAGTCAGATTTCTTTGTCTCAGATCTTCCTCTAGCCTTGTTCTTCTTTCGAGAGTTCCCTTGTGCTGCCTCAGTTGGATCTCCTTCACTTGACTGGGGGGTGCCCGAGCAGCGACCCTCCCCAGCTCTAGCCCAACTCCTACTTACCTGCCAGGTGAGATACTATGATCAGGAAGTTGCTACTCCCAGTGCAAGGCTCACCCATTGCACTCTGGGTGTGCTGCTCCTGCGATTTCCCCAAATGTGGGAAACTTGACTGCATAATTTGTGTTTCCCCTGGTCGGCTCTCGTATAATTCAGATCTCTTTGTCTCAGGTCTCTCTCCAGCCTAGTTTGCTGTCTGTTTCCACTTCTCTTTTCTTGAGCCGCTCCCTTCTATGCCCTTGCGCACTATCCTGACTTCTCCCGTCTGCTTACTTTGTGCTTTCCAATGCACAATGCAAACTACAGGTAGTGCTGCAGGGCCCACACCCTTTTACTTGCCTTACAGAGCAGCTCTGGGGATGTTACAGTGCCCAGCTGCTGCAAGAAATCAGCTTGAATGCTTCAGGGGCTGGGGCATAGCCAACATGAGCCCCACACCGAAGGAGGGTGGAGGTGTTTAATGCGAACTAGGGGTCATCCAAGCGCCGCAAAAGGCCGCCATGCCCTGCACGCACCTTTTCTCTTTTCATATGCAGACGAGGGTTGAAGCCAACTTTGACCCACTGCTTGGATGGCATTACCATATGCAAATCAATCTGCTGCAGGCCTTCCCCCAGGAATGCTTGCACTAGTTGTTGCATTTGGTTTGTTGTTTGGGGGTGCTTCAGTATTAGGCAGCCTTCTGCCCTCCCATGTTCATCTGAAAATATGTGTTCTCCCTGCAGTTGTTGTCCCCAGATGAGAGTTCCCTTGTGCTGCCTCAGTTGAATCTCCTTTACTTGACAGAGATGTGCCTGAGCAGCGGACCTCCCTAGCCCTATCTCAAATCATACTTATTTTGCATAGGAGATACCATGGTCAAGAAGATTGTTCCCCCAGGGTAAGGGTCATTCATTGCATTCTGGGTATGCTGACCCCTGTGATTTCCCCAAATGTGGGAAACTTGACTGCATTATTTGTAGTAGTGGGGGACTGTGTTTGTGCTTTCCTCTGGTCAGCTCTGGTAAAAGTCAGATTTCTTTGTCTCATTTCTTCCTCTAGCCTTATTCTTCTTTTGAGAGTTCCCTTGTGCTGCCTCAGTTGGATCTCCTTCACTTGACAGAGGGGTGCTTGAGCAGCGACCCTCCCCAGCTATAGCCCAACTCCTACTTACCTGCCAGGTGAGATACTATGATCATGAAGGTGCTTCTCCCAGGGCAAGGCTCACCCATTGCACTCTGGGTGTGCTGCTCCTGCGATTTCCCCAAATGTGGGACACTTGACTGCATAATTTGTGTTTCCCCTGGTCGGCTCTCGTATAATTCAGATCTCTTTGTCTCAGGTCTCTCTCCAGCCTAGTTTGCTGTCTGTTTCCACTTCTCTTTTCTTGAGCCGCTCCCTTCTATGCCCTTGCGCACTATCCTGACTTCTCCCGTCTGCTTACTTTGTGCCTTCCAATGCACAATGCGAACTACAGGTAGTGCTGCAGGACCCACACCCTTTAACTTGCCTTACAGAGCAGCTATGGAGCTGTTACAGTGCCCAGATGCTGCAAGAAATCAGCTTGAATGCTTCAGGGGCTGGGGCATTGCCAACATGAGCCCCACACCGAAGGAGGGTGGGGGTGTTTAATGCGAACTAAGGGTCATCCAAGCGCCGCAAAAGGCCGCCATGCCCTGCATACCCCTTTTCTCTTTTCATATGCAGATGAGGGTTCCAGCCAACTTTGGCCCACTGCTTGGATGACATCACTGTATGCAAATCCGTCTTCTGCAGACCTTCCCCCAGGAATGCTTGTACTAGTTGTTGCATTTGGTTTGTTGTTTGGGGGTGCTTCAGTATTAGGCAGCCTTCTGCCCTCCCATGTTCATTTGAAAATATGTGTTCTCCCTGCAGTTGTTGTCCCCAGATGAGAGTTCCCTTGTGTTGCCTCAGTTGAATCTCCTTTACTTGACAGAGATGTGCCTGAGCAGCGGCCCTCCCCAGCCCTATCCCAAATCATACTTATTTTGCATAGGAGATACCATGGTCATGAAAATTGTTCTCCCAGGGTGAGGTTCATTCATTGCATTCTGGGTATGCTGACCCCTGTGATTTCCCCAAATGTGGGAAACTCGACTGCATTATTTGTGGTAGTGGGGGACTGTGTTTGTGCTTTCCTCTGGTCAGCTCTGGTAAAAGTCAGATTTCTTTGTCTCAGATCTTCCTCTAGCCTTGTTCTTCTTTCGAGAGTTCCCTTGTGCTGCCTCAGTTGGATCTCCTTCACTTGACAGGGGGGTGCCCGAGCAGCGACCCTCCCCAGCTCTAGCCCAACTCCTACTTACCTGCCAGGTGAGATACTATGATCATGAAGGTGCTTCTCCCAGGGCAAGGCTCACCCATTGCACTCTGGGTGTGCTGCCCCTGTGATTTCCCCAAATGTGGGAAACTTGACTGCATAATTTGTGTTTCCACTGGTCGGCTTTCATATAATTCAGATCTCTTTGTCTAAGGTCTCTCTCCAGCCTAGTTTGCTGTCTGTTTCCACTTCTTTTTTTTTGAGCCCCTCCCTTCTATACCCTTGTGCACTATCCTGACTTCTCCTGTCTGCTTACTTTGTGCCTTCCAATGCACAATGCAAACTACAGGTAGTGCTGCATGGCCCACAACCTGTTACTTGCCTTACAGAGCAGCTCTGGAGCTGTTACAGTGCCAAGCTGCTGCAAGAAATCAGCTTGAATGCTGGGGCATTGCCAACATGAGCCCCACACCGAAGGAGGGTGGGGGTGTTTAATGCGAACTAAGGGTCATCCAAGCGCCGCAAAAGGCCGCCATGCCCTGCATACCCCTTTTCTCTTTTCATATGCAGATGAGGGTTCCAGCCAACTTTGGCCCACTGCTTGGATGACATCACTGTATGCAAATCCGTCTTCTGCAGACCTTCCCCCAGGAATGCTTGTACTAGTTGTTGCATTTGGTTTGTTGTTTGGGGGTGCTTCAGTATTAGGCAGCCTTCTGCCCTCCCATGTTCATTTGAAAATATGTATTCTCCCTGCAGTTGTTGTCCCCAGATGAGAGTTCCCTTGTGCTGCCTCAGTTGAATCTCCTTTACTTGACAGAGATATGCCTGAGCAGCGGCCCTCCCCAGCCCTATCCCAAATCATACTTATTTTGCATAGGAGATACCATGGTCATGAAGATTGTTCTCCCAGGGTGAGGTTCATTCATTGCATTCTGGGTATGCTGACCCCTGTGATTTCCCCAAATGTGGGAAACTCGACTGCATTATTTGTGGTAGTGGGGGACTGTGTTTGTGCTTTCCTCTGGTCAGCTCTGGTAAAAGTCAGATTTCTTTGTCTCAGATCTTCCTCTAGCCTTGTTCTTCTTTCGAGAGTTCCCTTGTGCTGCCTCAGTTGGATCTCCTTCACTTGACAGGGGGGTGCCCGAGCAGCGACCCTCCCCAGCTCTAGCCCAACTCCTACTTACCTGCCAGGTGAGATACTATGATCATGTAGGTGCTTCTCCCAGGGCAAGGCTCACCCATTGCACTCTGGGTGTGCTGCCCCTTTGAATTCCCCAAATGTGGGAAACTTGACTGCATAATTTGTGTTTCCCCTGGTCGGCTCTCATATAATTCAGATCTCTTTGTCTCAGGTCTCTCTCCTGCCTAGTTTGCTGACTGTTTCCACTTCTCTTTTCTTGAGCCGCTCCCTTCTATGCCCTTGCGCACTACCCTGACTTCTCCCGTCTGCTTACTTTGTGCCTTCCAACGCACAATGCGAACTACAGGTAGTGCTGCAGGGCCCACACCCTTTTAGTTGCCTTACAGAGCAGCTCTGGAGCTGTTACAGTGCCCAGCTGCTGCAAGAAATCAGCTTGAATGCTTCAGGGGCTGGGGCATGGCCAACATGAGCCCCACACCGAAGGAGGGTGGGGGTGTTTAATGCGAACTAGGGGTCATCCAAGCGCAGCAAAAGGCCGCCATGCCCTGCATACCCCTTTTCTCTTTTCATATGCAGATAAGGGTTCCAGCCAACTTTGGCCCACTGCTTGGATGACATCACCGTATGCAATTCCATCTTCTGCAGACCTTCCCCAAGGAATGCTTGTACTAGTTGTTGCATTTGGTTTGTTGTTTGGGGGTGCTTCAGTATTAGGCAGCCTTCTGCCCTCCCATGTTCATCTGAAAATATGTGTTCTCCCTGCAGTTGTTGTCCCCAGATGAGAGTTCCCTTGTGCTGCCTCAGTTGAATCTCCTTTACTTGACAAGGGAGGCATTTTGGATTTTTTCTTTGGGTACCCCTACACCTGATGGTCTGATTGAGAGCATCGAACTGAACAACATTGGCAGTCTCTGAAGATTTTATCTATTGATTTACCTAATATATTATTTATTGAATATCCATTTATTGTATGTTTAATAAATAAACAAAATTATTAGAAGTAGCTATTTTGGGAACAGCATTCCTCTTAGTATGAAACTGTATAATCCTGTTGTGTGTGTTCCTTTAAAGTTCTTTAGTAAAATCCACTAGTAATGATGAACATCAGATTTCTTCCTCCATCCTCTTTTTACACTTTCTCTTGGTTCTATATATATATATATTTTTTATTTTTTTATTTTTTTTCCCTCCTTCTCCCAAAAGGCCCCCCTCCCTCCCCCCCCCCCCCTCCCTGTTTTAAATTTTTACATCTTTAAATCTTTAAATCTTCGAATCCTTAAATTGTCTGTTTAATAATTATTCTTTCTTCAATTCTTTTTGTTGTTTAAGCAGCAATGTAATTATTCCAGGGGTTAAAATAATGAAATATAGAAATAATATTAACAAAAATTAAAGGTAAAAATGAATTGATAGAATGATCCCATTAAAAGTAAATAAATAATATGGATGTTAAGCTGAGCGGGTTGGATTCGAACATGGGACTCGCTGCATAGAGTGCAGGTGATGTTTCCCCTGCGCCACAAGAGCTGCTTTAGTAGTGTGTTGGATTTATGTTACCCTAAAAGGTTTTATATAAGTAAATGGGGATCCTTAGTGCTGGGTCTCTGAATTATGTGTATGTGATTATAGAGATGAGGTATTGATTGAAAGATTAGAGGTTAATCTGTATATAGATTATATATTTTCTGTTATTTTTTAAACCACCTTGTTGCTTATTTTATTATTATTTTTAATCACCATGTTGCTTATTTTTATATTATGAAATGCCTTTATATGTGCAATTGCAATTAGAAAGTTGTTCCATATGTGAGTCATTACATGTATGCATCCAATTAGTACATGTATATATCCAATCAACTAATTAGTAATGCTATTGGTCCGGTGCATTTTAAAAAGAGCCTGCTAGGCTGCTGATGTATCCTCTGACGAAACCGCTCTTGGATAACAGCGGAGAAACGCGTAAGGAAGGTGACTACCAGACACTCTGATTGCTGAGATATAAGCCCATTCATGAACGAGCTACATCACGGCGGACGTCTGATGTAAAGACAGCGGTGAAGGGGAAAAAGCAATTTGAGACCGAGCAAAAGGAGGTCTCTACCCCACGGCAGGGAGGAATATCCCGACCGCGAGTGCCAATAAGATCCAGCCACGGTTAACGACTGAGGCAGCATAAGGAAACTCTCATCTGGGGACAACAACTGCAGGGAGAACACATATTTTCAGATGAACATGGGAGGGCAGAAGGCTGCCTAATACTGAAGCACCCCCAAACAACAAACCAAATGCAACAACTAGTGCAAGCATTCCTGGGGGAAGGCCTGCAGCAGATGGATTTGCATATGGTGATGTCATCCAAGCAGTGGGTCAAAGTTGGCGTCAACCCTCGTCTGCATATGAAAAGAGAAAAGGGGCGTGCAGGGCATGGCGGCCTTTTGCGGCGCTTGGATGACCCCTAGTTCACATTAAACACCTCCACCCTCCTTCGGTGTGGGGCTCATGTTGGCTATGCCCCAGCCCCTGAAGCATTCAAGCTGATTTCTTGCAGCAGCTGGGCACTGTAACAGCTCCAGAGCTGCTCTGTAAGGCAAGTAAAAGGGCGTGGGCCCTGCAGCACTACCTGTAGTTTGTATTGTGCGTTGGAAGGCACAAAGTAAGCAGACTGGAGAAGTCAGGATAGTGAGCAAGGGCATAGAAGGGAGTGGCTCAAGAAAAGAGAAGTGGAAACAGACAGCAAACTAGGCTGGAGAGAGACCTGAGACAAAGAGATCTATATTATACGAGAGCCGACCAGGGGAAACACAAATTATGCAGTCAAGTGTCCAACATTTGGGGAAACCGCAGGAGCAGCACACCCAGAGTGCAATGGGTGAGCCTTGCCCTGGGAGAAGCACCTTCATGATCATAGTATCTCACCTGGCAGGTAAGTAGGAGTTGGGCTAGAGCTGGGGAGGGTCGCTGCTCGGGCACCCCCCTGTCAAGTGAAGGAGATCCAACTGAGGCAGCACAAGGGAACTCTCGAAAGAAGAACAAGGCTAGAGGAAGATCTGAGATAAAGAAATCTGACTTTTACCAGAGCTGACCAGAGGAAAGCACAAACACAGTACCTCACTACCACAAATAATGCAGTCCAGTTTCCCACATTTGGGGAAATCACAGGGATCAGCATACCCAGAATGCAATGAATGAACCTCACCCTGGGAGAACAATCTTCATGACCATGGTATCTCCTATGCAAAATAAGTATGATTTGAGATAGGGCTGGGGAGGGCTGCTGCTCAGGCACATCTCTGTCAAGAATTTATAAAGTCTATACATATATATAACCAAATGTCAATATATATATATATATAGAACCCAGCGCTCCTATCAAAACTTATCTATTTCACCAATTTGTTGCTTATTTAATCTTTATACATCTATTAATTTTTACCATATATTATAAAATGCTGCTCCCATAGTTAGTACTGTTCTACCAATAATAAACCAAATTTTAAAGATAATCACACTTGTTATCAAGGGAGCGCAAAAAATAGAATATACAAGCTCTTTATTTTAAAAAAAATATATATAGACAGAAGAAACCCACATTCAACAAAATACAATGGAGTCAACATATATAGGCACCACTATCCATATCTAAATGTAATCAGTATCTATTTCATATTGCCCTTGATGACAACGGAATGTCTATTAAAGTGTCCAAAAAATCCTCCTGGATACAGCTGTTGTAATTAAATCGTTACTTTCCAATTGTAATTGATACATTAAATTCCTTCTTGTGGATGAACAGCAACAGTTGTAACCAACGCCTCTTATTTACTGCAGTTAAAGTTCATATGTAACTCACGTGAGTAATGAAAGAAAACAGGGGGAGAGCGCTGTGATGGTTGGTGAAACACAGCGGTATGCTACAACGTACCCACATTTGCATCCATGCATATATAGATGTAGGTGTGTGTACGTCGGTGTGCGTCCAGGTGTCAACGCGTGTATGTATAGATACAGGTGAGGGTACGTCTGTGTATGTCCAGGTGTCAGAATGTGTATGTATAGATGCAGGTGTGGGAACGTCAGTGTAGGTTCAGATGTCAGCGCGTGTATGTATAGATGCAGGTGCTTGTATGTCCAGATGTCAGTGCATGTATGTATAGATGCAAGTGTGGGTACGTCGGTGTATGTCCATTTGTCAGCGCGTGTATATATAGATGCAGGTGCTTGTATGTTGGTGTATGTCCAGGTGTCAGCGTGTGTATGTATAGATGCAGGTGTGGGAATGTTAGTGTATGTCCAGGTGTCAGGGTGTGTATGTATGGATATTAGGTGTGGGTACATCAGTGTATGTCCAGGTGTCAGCGCATGTATGTATAGATGCAGGATAATAATCACACAGCGTGCCCCCCACCAACCACAAACCTCCCCCACCCCCCTGTATGACATAAACACCGCTAATTACACTTACACACAATAATTTCAGTTTGCGACCAGGAGCCGGCAATGTATGTGCACCCAAATGAAGCCACTGTACATGCCCTGCAGGCTGCTATGTACTGCACAGGTGCAACAAATTTAAATGCCCTATCTTTAAAATGGGGCATATTTTACTAAATTAAAAAAACCTGTAACTTTCTGTAAAACCTTAACCCCAAAAGGCACTACACTAACATAGGGGTGTAGAGTTGGATCTTGATCCAAGGCACCAACAGGCTAAAGCTTTGACTGTTCCCAGGATGCCTTGCACCGCCTCCTCTATAACCCTGCCCAGTGACGTAACTAGACCTTTGTGGTCCCCATAGCAAAATTCTGAATGGGCCCACCAGCACTCAACAAGAATGAGTGGCGTTTGGGGTCAGAAAAGTAGAGGGGAAGGGGTCTGACAGAGTAGGGGGCAGGACATGAATGAATAGAAACTGAGGTGTCCATTATATAAAGAAATATAGGCCCTCATTCCGAGTTGATCGGTCGCAAGGCGAATTTAGCAGAGTTACACACGCTAAGCCGCCGCCTACTTCCGTGGCGCTCACCTGATTGGCTGTGCGCTGTCTGTGCTGTGACAGCGCATCGCACAGCTCGGTCCATTAGTTTCAATGGTGGGAACTTTGCCGTCAGCGGTGGGGTTACCCGCGGTCAGCCGCTGACCGGCGGGTGACCTCACCGCTAGCCGCTAAGTTCCCACCATTGAATATAATGGACGGAGCTGTGCGATGCGCTGTCACAGCACAGACAGCGCACAGCCAATCAGGTGAGCGCCACGGAAGTAGCGCTTCCTGATTGGCTGAAGGGACTTCAGTGACAGGAGTCACGTGGTGTCCCGGCATTCGGGGTAAGGGGTCTCATGTGTCAGCATGGGACCCCTTTCAGTCCGGTGGTCCGTGTGTCCGTTTTCTTTTTTTGCCAAGTACGTGGATGTATCTCTGGACGTGGATGTACCTCTGGACGCTGGAAGGTGAGTATAATTTTTTTCACAGGTACCCTCGGATCGTCGGAGACCGTGGCAGTCGGCGTGTCAACATAGGTAAGTATGAATGTGTCGGCAGTGTGTAATAAAGTTTTACTGTCACGGTGTCTGTGTCCTGTTTTTATTTGGGTATTTTTTCCCCAGTAGAACTACAGGTACCAGCGGGCCCGTTTTTCTCCCGCATGCTGGTACTTGTGGTTCTCCAAGTACCAGTATGCGGGGGAGGCTTGCTGGGACTTGTAGTTCTTCTGGAAAAAACAATATTCTTGTCATTTTACTCTAGGCTATCAGCCTCCCATCCGCAGCCATTGGATGGGGGGGACAGCCTCGGGCTTCACCCCTTGCCCTTGGGTGGCTGGGGACCCCTTGATTGAAGGGGTCCCCACTCCCCCAGGGTACCCCGGCCAGGGGTGACTAGTTGGATATTTAATGCCACGGCCGCAGGGCACTGCATAAAAGTGACCCCCGGCTGTGGCATTATCTGTCCAGCTAGTGGAGCCCGATGCTGGTGTAAAAAATACGGGGGACCCCTACTCTTTTTGTCCCCCGTATTTTTTGCACCAGCACCAGGCGCAGAGCCCGGTGCTGGTTTTAAAAATACGGGGGATCCCTGCCCAATTTTCCCCCCGCATTTTTGGAACCAGGACCAGCTCGAAGAGCCCGAGGCTGGTTATGCTTTGGAGGGGGGACCCCACGCCATTTTTTTTTCCGTGTTTTTTCCGTTTTTTCCCGTTTTTTTAATTCGCGGCAAAATACGTCAAATTGTCCGTTTTTCGCCCGCGGGACTGTCGAATCCGTTTTTCATTGAATATGGTGAATTCCGGCAGCCACCTGCCGGAATTCACATGTCGAATTGTGTCGAATTTAAAAACGGCCATAATTTGCCGCGATTCGCCGTGAATTGCATATACCCCAAAGTAGCTTTTATGTAACCTTTTTAAACCTATTAGCATAGACCGAATCTCATCGTGTGTATAGGCCTTTAGTTCAACAACAGCATGGGACCAGTTAGTGTGTTTTGACCACTGCACAGCACCTGGTGTTATATAGTAAGCACCACTATGGCATAGTATACAGCATTATGGGCCTGATATGAGTGTGACCAGCGGTGATGTGGAATGCAGTAGGAGGTGCTGTTTAGCAAGCACCACTTCTATATTCACCATGCAGTATATTGTGTGAATATAGAAGTGTTGGTTGTGTTATGTATTAGAGTAATTATTGCAGCTCCCAGCTAAAATTGCCACAATGTAATTTAGTGACAAGCTGCAGAGATTAACCCTTTCTGTGGCTGCTGCACAACCTCTATTCATATCGCTGAATTAAATTAGGGAGATGTTCTCACCCCGCGAGCAAGCGCAGGTATATGCCACACTTATGGTAACATTGGATTTGCAGATATTTTCTTGCAGGGGTGTTTCTAAACAATTTGGCTTCAAATGCGAGATTTAAAAATGCGTGCCCCCCGCCACCATTGGCATTAAAAATTGTGCCCCTCCCCCATATATATATATAAAAAAAACTATATTTGCATGAGCGCTCCGGACGGGATGGGGGGGCGTGACCTCGCAAAAATGGGTATGGTCTCCATAAAATGGGCGTAGCCTTTCAGGCAAAGACTACCTTACACCCCAGTTCTTGACCCTGCACCAACAGACCTCGGCCACCACAGGGAAAAAAGTACAGTCATTTCCACCATGTTAAGCCCCACACATTAATGCCCTTTGGAACATATTATGTCACTCACCACAATATCTGTGATACACTATGCCCTACAGTAAAGCTTCTAATTACTTTTACAAAAACTGCTCAATGCCAAGAGTTTCACGTGCTGGGTGTCATGCTCATTGCCAGGGGTTTCACTCTCTGGGTGTCATGCTCATTGCCAGGGGGAACGCAGTAGGAGGTGTTATATAGTAAGCACCACTATGGCATAGTATATAGCATTATATATATTGTGAGCACTGGTGATGTTGAGTGCAGTAGAGCTGCTGCTGGGTAATTACAATTGACTACAACCACCAATATATTCTGCTGCACTATATATATGCAAAGCTAATTCTGCTGGGTAATTACAATTGAATACAACCACCAATATATTCTGCTGCACTATATCTATATATGCAAGCTAATTCTGCTGGGTAATTACAATTGACTACAACCACCAATATATTCTGCTGCACTATATCTATATATGCAAAGCTAATTCTGCTGAGTAATTACAATTGACTACAACCACCATTATATTCTGCTGCACTATATCTATATATGCAATGCTAATTCTGCTGGGTAATGCAAATTGAAACATTATTGCATAGTATGTGATTTTGAAGTACTTTTTTAAAGTTTTGAATGATATAGACCCAGTTTAATCTTTGTGGAATGCCTGGTTGTTGTTTTTAAGGTAATTTATTGCCTGGCATTTGAGGGGGTGGGGGGTGGTTACAGATTTCAATTATTGGTTTCACTTGTAATAGTCTTCTACTTAAGTCCAATGGTGTAGGCTGTGCAAAGCCATTTGGCTGTGCATTTATTGATCTAAGCGTGCATTTTTATCAAAGCGTGATAAAATTGACACATAACAGCAGCGTTCAATCAGTATCAATTTATCTTCAGCTGATGTCGATTGTGAATTTACGTTTCTTCTCTTCTTGTCACCTACAGGTAATTACAATTGACTACAACCACCAATATATTCTGCTGCACTATATCTATATATGCAAAGCTAATTCTGCTGGGTAATGCAAATTGAAACATTATTGCATAGTATGCAATAATATAGTATGCATATAGCAGAGGATAGTTTCAATCTGCCTACCTCTGGGTTATGGGCCCAGAATGCTTTCATTGCAGTACTCTGCTGCACATGTAAGTGCAAGAAATCCTGAAGCACTCACTCATCATGGGAAAGTACCAATGTGTTTCTTCGTTGATTGATGGAAGAAACATCTTACAAAAACTCTCCAGATTATTGACTTTTAAAGTTTTTCTAGGAAACGTTCTAGATGAATGCTTATTAGCGTTTGTCAGAACATACGTTTGCAAAGTGTCTCTGTGGCGCAATCAGTTAGCGTGTTTGGTTATTAACCAAAAGGTTGGTGGTTCAATCCCACCCAGGGACGTAATTTACCTTGTTATCAGATTTTGGTGATCTTTAAGTAGACAAGTCAAAATTTCAAACCCCCTCTTATGGTGTAGGGTACCTGGCCTTCTCTGATGTAATCAGAGTTAGATTTGATTAAGTGATTTTATAAAAAAAAAACAGCTAGGAAGCACAATTTAGCAGTGGGTTGCAGAGAAAAAGAAATATGCTGGCAAAAAAATCCAATTGAGTGATTAAACAGCTCTTCATTTTCTGGCTTTATTTTTAAGCTAACAAATTTGTTCTCTGAAAAGTGTCCACAAAGCCAAGTATCTGATTAACACCTTTGTAGGGATGGTTTTTCACCTATTACTAAATTAAACTTGCTTCATTGGAAAGGCAGCAAGATGCATCGTCATTTCAATATCTACTGAAATAATACAGGTTGACACCAGGAAACATTAACGCCACTGCATCCTTGCTGCTTTCTCATGTGGAAGTCTGTTTAATGTGAAAACAAGGTGATATCTAATTAGCACACAGGTAAGGAATTAAGAAAATCTTTATTTAAGGGTGAAGATGTTTCTCACAAAATCGTTGCCCCAATGCATCATAGAAATTCAAGCTGGAAAGATGATTTTAATATATCACTTGTACATTTTGTATTGCTCTTCTGGTGACAATGTAGTTTGTTTTTGTCAATTACCATTTTAATAATAGGGTAAAGAAAATTAAGTGGATTTTTGAAAGAAAACAATACTGTCAATATACTATTAAACAAATTAAAATGGTAAAAGTTATTGTACTTTAAGTAAAAATAAAAGAGCTAAAATATCAATCCCAATTTTGGATTACTTTAATTAAAAAAAAATGCATATAGCAGAGGATAGTTTCAATCTGCCTACCTCTGGGTTATCGGCCCAGCATGCTTCCATTGCAGTACTCTGCTGCACATGTAAGTGCAAGAGATCCTGAAGCACTCACTCATCATGGGAAAGTACCAATGTGTTTCTTCGTTGGTTGATGAAAGAAACATCTTACAAAAACTCTCCAGATTATTGACTTTTTTAAGTTTTTCTAGGAAACGTTCTAGATGAATGCTTATTAGCCTTTGTCAGTATGTACTTTTTGCAAAGTGTCTCTGTGGCGCAATCGGTTAGTGTGTTCGGCTATTAACCAAAAGGTTGGTGTTTCAATCCCACCAAGGGACGTAATTGACCTTGTGATCAGATTTTGGTGATATTTAAGTCGACAAGTCAAAATTTCAAACCCCCTGTTATGGTGTGGGTACCTGGCCTTCCCTGATGTAATCAGAGTTAGATTTGATTCAGTGATTTTATAAAAACAGCTAGGAAGCACAATTTAGCAGTGGGTTGCAGAGAAAAAAAATATGCTGGCAGAAAAATCCAATTGAGTGATTAAACAGCTCTTCATTTTCTGGCTTTATTTTTATGCTAACAAATTTGTTCTCTGAAAAGTGTCCACAAAGCCAAGTCTCTGATTAACACCTTTGTAAGGATGGTTTTTCACCTATTACTAAATTAAACTTGCTTCATTGGAAAGGCAGCAAGATGCATCCTCATTTCAATGTCTACTGAAATAATACAGGTTGACACCAGGAAACATTAACGCCACTGCATCCTTGCTGCTTTCTCATGTGGAAGTCTGTTTAATGTGAAAACAAGGTGATATCTAATTAGCACACAGGTAAGGAATTAAGAAAATCTTTATTTAAGGGTGAAGATGTTTCTCACAAAATCGTTGCCCCAATGCATCATTGAAATTCAACCTGGAAAGATGATTTTAATATATCACTTGTACATTTTGTATTGCTCTTCTGGTGACAATGTAGTTTGTTTTTGTCAATTACCATTTTAATAATAGGGTAAAGAAAATTAAGTGGATTTTTGAAATAAAACAATACTGTCAATATACTATTAAAACAAATTAAAATTGTAAAAGTTATTGTACTTTAAGTAAAAATAAAAGAGCAAAAATATCAATCCCAGTTTTGGATTACTTTAATTAACAAAAAAAATGCATATAGCAAAGGATAGTTTCAATCTACCTACCTCTGGGTTATGGGCCCAGCATGCTTCCATTGCAGTACTCTGCTGCACATGTAAGTGCAAGAGATCCTGAAGCACTCACTCATCATGGGAAAGTACCAATGTGTTTCTTCGTTGGTTGATGGAAGAAACATCTTACAAAAACTCTCCAGATTATTGACTTTTTAAAGTTTTTCTAGGAAACGTTCTAGATGAATGCTTATTAGCCTTTGTCAGTACGTACTTTTTGCAAAGTGTATCTGTGGCGCAATCGGTTAGTGTGTTCGGCTATTAACCAAAAGGTTGGTAGTTCAATCCCACCCAGGGACGTAATTGACCTTGTGATCAGATTTTGGTGATATTTAAGTCGACAAGTCAAAATTTCAAACCCCCTGTTATGGTGTGGGTAGCTGGCCTTCCCTGATGTAATCAGAGTTAGATCTGATTCCGTGATTTTATAAAAACAGCTAGGAAGCACAATTTAGCAGTGGGTTGCAGAGAAAAAAAATATGCTGGCAGAAAAATCCAATTGAGTGATTAAACAGCTCTTCATTTTCTGGCTTTATTTTTATGCTAACAAATTTGTTCTCTGAAAAGTGTCCACAAAGCCAAGTCTCTGATTAACACCTTTGTAAGGATGGTTTTTCACCTATTACTAAATTAAACTTGCTTCATTGGAAAGGCAGCAAGATGCATCCTCATTTCAATGTCTACTGAAATAATACAGGTTGACACCAGGAAACATTAACGCCACTGCATCCTTGCTGCTTTCTCATGTGGAAGTCTGTTTAATGTGAAAACAAGGTGATATCTAATTAGCACACAGGTAAGGAATTAAGAAAATCTTTATTTAAGGGTGAAGATGTTTCTCACAAAATCGTTGCCCCAATGCATCATTGAAATTCAACCTGGAAAGATGATTTTAATATATCACTTGTACATTTTGTATTGCTCTTCTGGTGACAATGTAGTTTGTTTTTGTCAATTACCATTTTAATAATAGGGTAAAGAAAATTAAGTGGATTTTTGAAAGAAAACAATACTGTCAATATACTATTAAACAAATTAAAATGGTAAAAGTTATTGTACTTTAAGTAAAAATAAAAGAGCTAAAATATCAATCCCAATTTTGGATTACTTTAATTAAAAAAAAATGCATATAGCAGAGGATAGTTTCTATCTGCCTACCTCTGGGTTATCGGCCCAGCATGCTTCCATTGCAGTACTCTGCTGCACATGTAAGTGCAAGAGATCCTGAAGCACTCACTCATCATGGGAAAGTACCAATGTGTTTCTTCGTTGGTTGATGGAAGAAACATTTTACAAAAACTCTCCAGATTATTGACTTTTTTAAGTTTTTCTAGGAAACGTTCTAGATGAATGCTTATTAGCCTTTGTCAGTATGTACTTTTTGCAAAGTGTCTCTGTGGCGCAATCGGTTAGTGTGTTTGGCTATTAACCAAAAGGTTGGTGGTTCAATCCCACCCAGGGACGTAATTGACCTTGTGATCAGATTTTGGTGATATTTAAGTCGACAAGTCAAAATTTCAAACCCCCTGTTATGGTGTGGGTACCTGGCCTTCCCTGATGTAATCAGAGTTAGATTTGATTCAGTGATTTTATAAAAACAGCTAGGAAGCACAATTTAGCAGTGGGTTGCAGAGAAAAAAAATATGCTGGCAGAAAAATCCAATTGAGTGATTAAACAGCTCTTCATTTTCTGGCTTTATTTTTATGCTAACAAATTTGTTCTCTGAAAAGTGTCCACAAAGCCAAGTCTCTGATTAACACCTTTGTAAGGATGGTTTTTCACCTATTACTAAATTAAACTTGTTTCATTGGAAAGGCAGCAAGATGCATCCTCATTTCAATGTCTACTGAAATAATACAGGTTGACACCAGGAAACATTAACGCCACTGCATCCTTGCTGCTTTCTCATGTTGAAGTCTGTTTAATGCGAAAACAAGGTGATATCTAATTAGCACACAGGTAAGGAATTAAGAAAATCTTTATTTAAGGGTGAAGATGTTTCTCACAAAATCGTTGCCCCAATGCATCATTGAAATTCAAGCTGGAAAGATGATTTTAATATATCACTTGTACATTTTGTATTGCTCTTCTGGTGACAATGTAGTTTGTTTTTGTCAATTACCATTTTAATAATAGGGTAAAGAAAATTAAGTGGATTTTTGAAAGAAAACAATACTGTCAATATACTATTAAAACAAATTAAAATGGTAAAAGTTATTGTACTTTAAGTAAAAATAAAAGAGCCAAAATATCAATCCCAGTTTTGAATTACTTTAATTAACAAAAAAAAATTGCATATAGCAGAGGATAGTTTCAATCTGCCTACCTCTGGGTTATGGGCCCAGCATGCTTCCGTTGCTGTACTCTGCTGCACATGTAAGTGCAAGAGATCCTGAAGCACTCACTCATCATGGGAAAGTACCAATGTGTTTCTTCGTTGGTTGATGGAAGAAACATTTTACAAAAACTCTCCAGATTATTGACTTTTTAAAGTTTTTCTAGGAAAAGTTCTAGATGAATGCTTATTAGCCTTTGTCAGTATGTACTTTTTGCAAAGTGTCTCTGTGGCGCAATCGGTTAGTGTGTTCGGCTATTAACCAAAAGGTTGGTGGTTCAATCCCACCCAGGGACGTAATTGACCTTGTGATCAGATTTTGGTGATATTTAAGTCGACAAGTCAAAATTTCAAACCCCCTGTTATGGTGTGGGTACCTGGCCTTCCCTGATGTAATCAGAGTTAGATTTGATTCAGTGATTTTATAAAAACAGCTAGGAAGCACAATTTAGCAGTGGGTTGCAGAGAAAAAAAATATGCTGGCAGAAAAATCCAATTGAGTGATTAAACAGCTCTTCATTTTCTGGCTTTATTTTTATGCTAACAAATTTGTTCTCTGAAAAGTGTCCACAAAGCCAAGTCTCTGATTAACACCTTTGTAAGGATGGTTTTTCACCTATTACTAAATTAAACTTGTTTCATTGGAAAGGCAGCAAGATGCATCCTCATTTCAATGTCTACTGAAATAATACAGGTTGACACCAGGAAACATTAACGCCACTGCATCCTTGCTGCTTTCTCATGTTGAAGTCTGTTTAATGCGAAAACAAGGTGATATCTAATTAGCACACAGGTAAGGAATTAAGAAAATCTTTATTTAAGGGTGAAGATGTTTCTCACAAAATCGTTGCCCCAATGCATCATTGAAATTCAAGCTGGAAATATGATTTTAATATATCACTTGTACATTTTGTATTGCTCTTCTGGTGACAATGTAGTTTGTTTTTGTCAATTACCATTTTAATAATAGGGTAAAGAAAATTAAGTGGATTTTTGAAAGAAAACAATACTGTCAATATACTATTAAAACAAATTAAAATGGTAAAAGTTATTGTACTTTAAGTAAAAATAAAAGAGCCAAAATATCAATCCCAGTTTTGAATTACTTTAATTAACAAAAAAAATTGCATATAGCAGAGGATAGTTTCAATCTGCCTACCTCTGGGTTATGGGCCCAGCATGCTTCCGTTGCTGTACTCTGCTGCACATGTAAGTGCAAGAGATCCTGAAGCACTCACTCATCATGGGAAAGTACCAATGTGTTTCTTCGTTGGTTGATGGAAGAAACATCTTACAAAAACTCTCCAGATTATTGACTTTTTAAAGTTTTTCTAGGAAACGTTCTAGATGAATGCTTATTAGCCTTTGTCAGTATGTACTTTTTGCAAAGTGTCTCTGTGGCGCAATTGGTTAGTGTGTACGGCTATTAACCAAAAGGTTGGTGGTTAAATCCTACCCAGGGACGTAATTGACCTTGTGATCAGATTTTGGTGATATTTAAGTAGACAAGTCAAAATTTCAAGCCCCCTCTTATGGTGTAGGGTACCTGGCCTTCTCTGATGTAATCAGAGTTAGATTTGATTCAGTGATTTTATAAAAAACAGCTAGGAAGCACAATTTAGCAGTGGGTTGCAGAGAAAAAAAATATGCTGGCAGAAAAATCCAATTGAGTGATTAAACAGCTCTTCATTTTCTGGCTTTATTTTTATGCTAACAAATTTGTTCTCTGAAAAGTGTCCACAAAGCCAAGTCTCTGATTAACACCTTTGTAAGGATGGTTTTTCACCTATTACTAAATTAAACTTGCTTCATTGGAAAGGCAGCAAGATGCATCCTCATTTCAATGTCTACTGAAATAATACAAGTTGACACCAGGAAACATTAACGCCACTGCATCCTTGCTGCTTTCTCATGTGGAAGTCTGTTTAATATGAAAACAAGGTGATATCTAATTAGCACACAGGTAAGGAATTAAGAAAATCTTTATTTAAGGGTGAAGATGTTTCTCACAAAATCGTTGCCCCAATGCATCATTGAAATTCAAGCTGGAAATATGATTTTAATATATCACTTGTACATTTTGTATTGCTCTTCTGGTGACAATGTAGTTTGTTTTTGTCAATTACCATTTTAATAATAGGGTAAAGAAAATTAAGTGGATTTTTGAAAGAAAACAATACTGTCAATATACTATTAAAACAAATTAAAATGGTAAAAGTTATTGTACTTTAAGTAAAAATAAAAGAGCCAAAATATCAATCCCAGTTTTGGATTACTTTAATTAACAAACAAAAAAATGCATATAGCAGAGGATAGTTTCAATCTGCCTACCTCTGGGTTATGGGCCCAGCATGCTTCCATTGCTGTACTCTGCTGCACATATAAGTGCAAGAGATCCTGAAGCACTCACTCATCATTGGAAAGTACCAATGTGTTTCTTCGTTGGTTGATAGAAGAAACATCTTACAAAAACTCTCCAGATTATTGACTTTTTTAAGTTTTTCTAGGAAACGTTTTAGATGAATGCTTATTAGCATTTGTCAGTATGTGCTTTTGGAAAGTGTCTCTGTGGCGCAATCAGTTAGTGTGTACGGCTATTAACCAAAAGGTTGGTGGTTCAATCCCACCCAGGGACGTAATTGACCTTGTATTCAGATTTTGGTGATCTTTAAGTAGACAAGTCAAATTTCATACCCCCTGTTATGGTGTAGGGTACCTGGCCTTCTCTGATGTAATCAGAGTTAGATTTGATTCAGTGATTTTATAAAAACAGCTAGGAAGCACAATTTAGCAGTGGGTTGCAGAGAAAAAGAAATATGCTGGCAAAAAAATCAAATTGCGTGATTAAACAGCTCTTCATTTTCTGGCTTTATTTTTATGCTAACAAATTTGTTCTCTGAAAAGTGTCCACAAAGCCAAGTCTCTGATTAACACCTTTGTAGGGATGGTTTTTCACCTATTACTAAAGTAAACTTGCTTCATTGGAAAGGCAGCAAGATGCATCCTC
Organism: Pseudophryne corroboree; assembly: GCF_028390025.1. Taxonomy (NCBI): domain Eukaryota; kingdom Metazoa; phylum Chordata; class Amphibia; order Anura; family Myobatrachidae; genus Pseudophryne; species Pseudophryne corroboree. The sequence goes on along the minus strand of NW_026967695.1, from coordinate 22,175 downwards.
ATTTCAATGTCTACTGAAATAATACAGGTTGACACCAGGAAACATTAACGCCACTGCATCCTTGCTGCTTTCTCATGTGGAAGTCTGTTTAATGTGAAAACAAGGTGATATCTAATTAGCACACAGGTAAGGAATTACGAAAATCTTTATTTAAGGGTGAAGATGTTTCTCACAAAATTGTTGCCCCAATGCATCATTGAAATTCAAGCTGGAAAGATGATTTTAATATATCACTTGTACATTTTGTATTGCTCTTCTGGTGACAATGTAGTTTGTTTTTGTCAATTACCATTTTAATAATAGGGTAAAGAAAATGAAGTGGATTTTTGAAAGAAAACAATACTGTCAATATACTATTCAAACAAATTAAAATGGTAAAAGTTATTGTACTTTAAGTAAAAATAAAAGAGACAAAATATCAATCCCAGTTTTGGATTACTTTAATTAACAAAAAAAAATGCATATAGCAGAGGATAGTTTCAATCTGCCTACCTCTGGGTTATGGGCCCAGCATGCTTCCATTGCAGTGCTCTGCTGCACATGTAAGTGCAAGAGATCCTGAAGCACTCACTCATCATGGGAATGTACCAATGTGTTTCTTCGTTGGTTGATGGAAGAAACATCTTACAAAAACTCTCCAGATTATTGACTTTTTTAAGTTTTTCTAGGAAACGTTTTAGATGAATGCTTATTAGCATTTGTCAGTATGTACTTTTGCAAAGTGTCTCTGTGGCGCAATCAGTTAGTATGTACGGCTATTAACCAAAAGGTTGGTGGTTCAATCCCACCCAGGGACGTAATTGACCTTGTTATCAGATTTTGGTGATCTTTAAGTAGACAAGTCAAAATTTCAAACCCCCTGTTATGGTGTAGGGTACCTGGCCTTCTCTGATGTAATCAGAGTTAGATTTGATTCAGTGATTTTATAAAAACAGCTAGGAAGCACAATTTAGCAGTGGGTTGCAGAGAAAAAAAATATGCTGGCAGAAAAATCCAATTGAATGATTAAACAGCTCTTCATTTTCTGGCTTTATTTTTATGCTAACAAATTTGTTCTCTGAAAAGTGTCCACAAAGCCAAGTCTCTGATTAACACCTTTTTAAGGATGGTTTTTCACCTATTACTAAATTGCACCTCAATTATTTTCTTTACCCTATTATTAAAATGGTAATTGACAAAAACAAACTACATTGTCACCAGAAGAGCAATACAAAATGTACAAGTGATATATTAAAATCATATTTCCAGCTTGAATTTCAATGATGCATTGGGGCAACGATTTTGTGAGAAACATCTTCACCCTTAAATAAAGATTTTCTTAATTCCTTACCTGTGTGCTAATTAGATATCACCTTGTTTTCACATTAAACAGACTTCCACATGAGAAAGCAGCAAGGATGCAGTGGCATTAATGTTTCCTGGTGTCAACTTGCATTATTTCAGTAGACATTGAAATGAGGATGCATCTTGCTGCCTTTCCAATGAAGCAAGTTTAATTTAGTAATAGGTGAAAAACCATCCCTACAAAGGTGTTAATCAGAGACTTGGCTTTGTGGACACTTTTCAGAGAACAAATTTGTTAGCATAAAAATAAAGCCAGAAATGAAGAGCTGTTTAATCACTCAATTGGATTTTTAGAGCTACGCATTGGAAAATTCAGGGCTATACCGTGTAGATGAAGCACTAACAGGAGGTTTTAAAATTTTCATTCTAGTGTCCTTCGTTTGGGAGAAAAATGCAAAGGTACAAGACAGCTTTTCCTTGCCAATATCTCTCTTTTGCAAAGAGCTACGCATTGGAAAATTCAGGGCTATACCGTGTAGATGAAGAACTAACAGGAGGCTTTAAAATTTTCATTCTAGTGTCCTTCGTTTGGGAGAAAAATGCAAAGGTACAAGACAGCTTTTCCTTGCCAATATCTCTCTTTTGCAAAGAGCTACGCATTGGAAAATTCAGGTCTATGTCGTGTAGATGATGGCCTAACAGGTGGCTTTAAAATTTTCTTTCTAGTGTCCTTCGTTTGGGAGAAAAATGCAAAGGTACAAGACAGCTTTTCCTTGCCAATATCTCTCTTTTGCAAAGAGCTACGCATTGGAACATTCAGGGCTATGTCGTGTAGATGATGGCCTAACAGGAGGCTTTAAAATTTTCTTTCTAGTGACCTTCGTTTGGGAGAAAAATGCAAAGGTACAAGACAGCTTTTCCTTGCCAATATCTCTCTTTTGCAAAGAGCTGCGCATTGGAAAATTCAGGACTATGTCGTGTAGATGATGACCTAACAGGATGCTTTAAAATTTTCTTTCTAGTGTCCTTCGTTTGGGAGAAAAATGCAAAGGTACAAGACAGCTTTTCCTTGCCAATATCTCTCTTTTGCAAAGAGCTGCGCATTGGAAAATTCAGGGCTATGTCGTGTAGATGATGGCCTAACAGGAGGCTTTACAATTTTCTTTCTAGTGTCTTTCGTTTGGGAGAAAAATGCAAAGGTACAAGACAGTTTTTCCTTGCCAATATCTCTCTTTTGCAAAGAGCTACACATTGGAAAATTAAGGGCTATGTCGTGTAGATGATGGCCTAACAGGAGGCTTTAAAATTATCTTTCTAGTGTCCTTCGTTTGGAAGAAAAATGCAAAGGTACAAGACAGCTTTTCCTTGCCAATATCTCTCTTTTGCAAAGAGCTACGCATTGGAAAATTCAGGGCTATGTCGTGTAGATGATGGCCTAACAGGAGGCTTTAAAATTATCTTTCTAGTGTCCTTCGTTTGGAAGAAAAATGCAAAGGTACAAGACAGCTTTTCCTTGCCAATATCTCTCTTTTGCAAAGAGCTACGCTTTGGAAAATTCAGGGCTATGTCGTGTAGATGATGGCCTAACAGGAGGCTTTAAAATTTTCTTTTTAGTGACCTTCGTTTGGGAGAAACATGCGAAGGTACAAGACAGCTTTTCCTTGCCAATATCTCTCTTTTGCAAAGAGCTGCGCATTGGAAAATTCAGGGCTATGTCGTGTAGATGATGGCCTAACAGGAGGCTTTAAAATTTTCTTTCTAGTGTCCTTAGTTTGGGAGAAAAATGCAAAGGTACAAGACAGCTTTTCCTTGCCAGTATCTCTCTTTTGCAAAGAGCTGCGCATTGGAAAATTCAGGGCTATGTCGTGTAGATGATGGCCTAACAGGAGGCTTTAAAATTATCTTTCTAGTGTCCTTCGTTTGGGAGAAAAATGCAAAGGTACAAGACAGCTTTTCCTTGCCAATATCTCTCTTTTGCAAAGAGCTACGCATTGGAAAATTCAGGGCTATGTCGTGTAGATGATGGCCTAACAGGAGGCTTTAAAATTTTCTTTCTAGTGTCCTTCGTTTGGGAGAAAAATGCAAAGGTACAAGACAGCTTTTCCTTGCCAATATCTCTCTTTTGCAAAGAGCTGCGCATTGGAAAATTCAGGGCTATGTCGTGTAGATGATGGCCTAACAGGAGGCTTTAAAATTTTCTTTCTAGTGACCTTCGTTTGGGAGAAAAATGCAAAGGTACAATACAGCTTTTCCTTGCCAATATCTCTCTTTTTTGCAAAGAGCTGCGCATTGGAAAATTCAGGACTATGTCGTGTAGATGATGGCCTAACAGGAGGCTTTAAAATTTTCTTTCTAGTGTCCTTCGTTTGGGAGAAAAATGCAAAGGTACAAGACAGCTTTTCCTTGCCAATATCTCTCTTTTGCAAAGAGCTGCGCATTGGAAAATTCAGGACTATGTCGTGTAGATGATGGCCTAACAGGAGGCTCTAAAATTTTCTTTCTAGTGTCCTTCGTTTGGGAGAAAAATGCAAAGGTACAAGACAGCTTTTCCTTGCCAATATCTCTCTTTTGCAAAGAGCTACGCATTGGAAAATTCAGCTAGCTGTTTTTATAAAATCACTGAATCAAATCTAACTCTGATTACATCAGAGAAGGCCAGGTACCCTACACCATAACAGGGGGTTTGAAATTTTGACTTGTCTACTTAAAGATCACCAAAATCTGATAACAAGGTCAATTAGGTCCCTGGGTGGGATTGAACCACCAACCTTTTGGTTAATAGCCGCACATACTAACTGATTGCGCCACAGAGACACTTTGCAAAAGTCCATACTGACAAAGGCTAATAAGCATTCATCTAAAACGTTTCCTAGAAAAACTTTAAAAAGTCAATAATCTGGAGAGTTTTTGTAAGATGTTTCTTCCATCAACCAACGAAGAAACACATTGGTACTTTCCCATGATGAGTGAGTGCTTCAGGATCTCTTGAACTTACATGTGCAGCAGAGTACAGCAATGGAAGCATGCTGGGCCCATAACCCAGAGGTAGGCAGATTGAAACTATCCTCTGCTATATGCATTTTTTTGTTTGTTAATTAAAGTAATCCAAAACTGGGATTGATATTTTGGCTCTTTTATTTTTACTTAAAGTACAATAACTTTTACCATTTTAATTTGTTTTAATAGTATATTGACAGTATTGTTTTCTTTCAAAAATCCACTTAATTTTCTTTACCCTATTATTAAAATGGTAATTGACAAAAACAAACTACATTGTCACCAGAAGAGCAATACAAAATGTACAAGTGATATATTAAAATCATCTTTCCAGCTTGAATTTCAATGATGCATTGGGGCAACGATTTTGTGAGAAACATCTTCACCCTTAAATAAAGATTTTCTTAATTCCTTACCTGTGTGCTAATTAGATATCACCTTGTTTTCACATTAAACAGACTTCCACATGAGAAAGCAGCAAGGATGCAGTGGCGCTAATGTTACCTGGTGTCAACCTGTATTATTTCAGTAGACATTGAAATGAGGATGCATCTTGCTGCCTTTCCAATGAAGCAAGTTTAATTTAGTAATAGGTGAAAAACCATCCTTACAAAGGTGTTAATCAGAGACTTGGCTTTGTGGACACTTTTCAGAGAACAAATTTGTTAGCATAAAGATAAAGCCAGAAAATAAAGAGCTGTTTAATCACTCAATTGGATTTTTCTGCCAGCATATTTTTTTTCTCTGCAACCCACTGCTAAATTGTGCTTCCTAGCTGTTTTTATAAAATCACTGAATCAAATCTAACTCTGATTACATCAGAGAAGGCCAGGTACCCTACACCATAACAGGGGGTTTGAAATTTTGACTTGTCTACTTAAAGATCACCAAAATCTGATAACAAGGTCAATTAGGTCCCTGGGTGGGATTGAACCACCAACCTTTTGGTTAATAGCCGTACACACTAACTGATTGCGCCACAGAGACACTTTGCAAAAAGTCCATACTGACAAAGGCTAATAAGCATTCATCTAAAACGTTTCCTAGAAAAACTTTAAAAAGTCAATAATCTGGAGAGTTTTTGTAAGATGTTTCTTCCATCAACCAACGAAGAAACACATTGGTACTTTCCCATGATGAGTGAGTGCTTCAGGATCTCTTGAACTTACATGTGCAGCAGAGTACTGCAATGGAAGCATGCTGGGCTCATAACCGAGAGGTAGGCAGATTGAAACTATCCTCTGCTATATGCATTTTTTTTTTGTTAATTAAAGTAATCCAAAACTGGGATTGATATTTTGTCTCTTTTATTTTTACTTAAAGTACAATAACTTTTACCATTTTAATTTGTTTTAATAGTATATTGACAGTATTGTTTTCTTTCAAAAATCCACTTCATTTTCTTTACCCTATTATTAAAATGGTAATTGACAAAAACAAACTACATTGTCACCAGAAGAGCAATACAAAATGTACAAGTGATATATTAAAATCATCTTTCCAGCTTGAATTTCAATGTTGCATTGGGTCAACAATTTTGTGAGAAACATCTTCACCCTTAAATAAAGATTTTCTTAATTCCTTACCTGTGTGCTAATTAGATATCACCTTGTTTTCACATTAAACAGACTTCCACATGAGAAAGCAGCAAGGATGCAGTGGCGTTAATGTTTCCTGGTGTCAACCTGTATTATTTCAGTAGACATTGAAATGAGGATACATCTTGCTGCCTTTCCAATGAAGCAAGTTTAATTTAGTAATAGGTGAAAAACCATCCCTACAAAGGTGTTAATCAGAGACTTGGCTTTGTGGACACTTTTCAGAGAACAAATTTGTTAGCATAAAAATAAAGCCAGAAAATGAAGAGCTGTTTAATCACGCAATTTGATTTTTTTGCCAGCATATTTCTTTTTCTCTGCAACCCACTGCTAAATTGTGCTTCCTAGATGTTTTTATAAAATCACTGAATCAAATCTAACTCTGATTACATCAGAGAAGGCCAGGTACCCTACACCATAACAGGGGGTATGAAATTTGACTTGTCTACTTAAAGATCACCAAAATCTGATAACAAGGTCAATCACGTCCCTGGGTGGGATTGAACCACCAACCTTTTGGTTAATAGCCGTACATACTAACTGATTGCGCCACAGAGACACTTTGCAAAAGTACATACTGACAAATGCTAATAAGCATTCATCTAAAACGTTTCCTAGAAAAACTTAAAAAAGTCAATAATCTGGAGAGTTTTTGTAAGATGTTTCTTCTATCAACCAACGAAGAAACACATTGGTACTTTCCCATGATGAGTGAGTGCTTCAGGATCTCTTGCACTTACATGTGCAGCAGAGTACAGCAATGGAAGCATGCTGGGCCCATAACCCAGAGGTAGGCAGGTTGAAACTATCCTCTGCTATATGCATTTTTTTGTTTGTTAATTAAAGTAATCCAAAACTGGGATTGATATTTTGGCTCTTTTATTTTTACTTAAAGTACAATAACTTTTACCATTTTAATTTGTTTTAATAGTATATTGACAGTATTGTTTTCTTTCAAAAATCCACTTAATTTTCTTTACCCTATTATTAAAATGGTAATTGACAAAAACAAACTACATTGTCACCAGAAGAGCAATACAAAATGTACAAGTGATATATTAAAATCATATTTCCAGCTTGAATTTCAATGATGCATTGTGGCAACGATTTTGTGAGAAACATCTTCACCCTTAAATAAAGATTTTCTTAATTCCTTACCTGTGTGCTAATTAGATATCACCTTGTTTTCATATAAAACAGACTTCCACATGAGAAAGCAGCAAGGATGCAGTTTCGTTAATGTTTCCTGGTGTCAACTTGTATTATTTTAGTAGACATTGAAATGAGGATGCATCTTGCTGCCTTTCCAATGAAGCAAGTTTAATTTAGTAATAGGTGAAAAACCATCCTTACAAAGGTGTTAATCAGAGACTTGGCTTTGTGGACACTTTTCAGAGAACAAATTTGTTAGCATAAAAATAAAGCCAGAAAATGAAGAGCTGTTTAATCACTCAATTGGATTTTTCTGCCAGCATATTTTTTTTCTCTGCAACCCACTGCTAAATTGTGCTTCCTAGCTGTTTTTATAAAATCACTGAATCAAATCTAACTCTGATTACATCAGAGAAGGCCAGGTACCCTACACCATAACAGGGGGTTTGAAATTTTGACTTGTCTACTTAAAGATCACCAAAATCTGATAACAAGGTCAATTAGGTCCCTGGATGGGATTGAACCACCAACCTTATGGTTAATAGCCGTACATACTAACTGATTGCGCCACAGAGACACTTTGCGAAAGTCCATACTGACAAAGGCTAATAAGCATTCATCTAAAACGTTTCCTAGAAAAACTTTAAAAAGTCAATAATCTGGAGAGTTTTTGTAAGATGTTTCTTCCATCAACCAACGAAGAAACACATTGGTACTTTCCCATGATGAGTGAGTGCTTCAGGATCTCTTGAACTTACATGTGCAGCAGAGTACTGCAATGGAAGCATGCTGGGCCCATAACCCAGAGGTAGGCAGATTGAAACTATCCTCTGCTATATGCATTTTTTTTTTGTTAATTAAAGTAATCCAAAACTGGGATTGATATTTTGTCTCTTTTATTTTTACTTAAAGTACAATAACTTTTACCATTTTAATTTGTTTTAATAGTATATTGACAGTATTGTTTTCTTTCAAAAATCCACTTCATTTTCTTTACCCTATTATTAAAATGGTAATTGACAAAAACAAACTACATTGTCACCAGAAGAGCAATACAAAATGTACAAGTGATATATTAAAATCATCTTTCCAGCTTGAATTTCAACGATGCATTGGGTCAACAATTTTGTGAGAAACATCTTCACCCTTAAATAAAGATTTTCTTAATTCCTTACCTGTGTGCTAATTAGATATCACCTTGTTTTCACATTAAACAGACTTCCACATGAGAAAGCAGCAAGGATGCAGTGGCGTTAATGTTTCCTGGTGTCAACCTGTATTATTTCAGTAGACATTGAAATGAGGATACATCTTGCTGCCTTTCCAATGAAGCAAGTTTAATTTAGTAATAGGTGAAAAACCATCCCTACAAAGGTGTTAATCAGAGACTTGGCTTTGTGGACACTTTTCAGAGAACAAATTTGTTAGCATAAAAATAAAGCCAGAAAATGAAGAGCTGTTTAATCACGCAATTTGATTTTTTTGCCAGCATATTTCTTTTTCTCTGCAACCCACTGCTAAATTGTGCTTCCTAGATGTTTTTATAAAATCACTGAATCAAATCTAACTCTGATTACATCAGAGAAGGCCAGGTACCCTACACCATAACAGGGGGTATGAAATTTGACTTGTCTACTTAAAGATCACAAAAATCTGATAACAAGGTCAATTACGTCCCTGGGTGGGATTGAACCACCAACCTTTTGGTTAATAGCCGTACACACTAACTGATTGCGCCACAGAGACACTTTGCAAAACTACATACTGACAAATGCTAATAAGCATTCATCTAAAACGTTTCCTAGAAAAACTTTAAAAAGTCAATAATCTGGAGAGTTTTTGTAAGATGTTTCTTCTATCAACCAACGAAGAAACACATTGGTACTTTCCCATGATGAGTGAGTGCTTCAGGATCTCTTGCACTTACATGTGCAGCAGAGTACAGCAATGGAAGCATGCTGGGCCCATTACCCAGAGGTAGGCAGATTGAAACTATCCTCTGCTATATGCATTTTTTTGTTTGTTAATTAAAGTAATCCAAAACTGGGATTGATATTTTGGCTCTTTTATTTTTACTTAAAGTACAATAACTTTTACCATTTTAATTTGTTTTAATAGTATATTGACAGTATTGTTTTCTTTCAAAAATCCACTTAATTTTCTTTACCCTATTATTAAAATGGTAATTGACAAAAACAAACTACATTGTCACCAGAAGAGCAATACAAAATGTACAAGTGATATATTAAAATCATCTTTCCAGCTTGAATTTCAATGATGCATTGGGGCAACGATTTTGTGAGAAACATCTTCACCCTTAAATAAAGATTTTCTTAATTCCTTACCTGTGTGCTAATTAGATATCACCTTGTTTTCACATTAAACAGACTTCCACATGAGAAAGCAGCAAGGATGCAGTGGCGTTAATGTTTCCTGGTGTCAACCTGTATTATTTCAGTAGACATTGAAATGAGGATGCATCTTGCTGCCTTTCCAATGAAGCAAGTTTAATTTAGTAATAGGTGAAAAACCATCCTTACAAAGGTGTTAATCAGAGACTTGGCTTTGTGGACACTTTTCAGAGAACAAATTTGTTAGCATAAAAATAAAGCCAGAAAATAAAGAGCTGTTTAATCACTCAATTGGATTTTTCTGCCAGCATATTTTTTTTCTCTGCAACCCACTGCTAAATTGTGCTTCCTAGCTGTTTTTATAAAATCACTGAATCAAATCTAACTCTGATTACATCAGAGAAGGCCAGGTACCCTACACCATAACAGGGGGTTTGAAATTTTGACTTGTCTACTTAAAGATCACCAAAATCTGATAACAAGGTCAATTAGGTCCCTGGGTGGGATTGAACCACCAACCTTTTGGTTAATAGCCGTACACACTAACTGATTGCGCCACAGAGACACTTTGCAAAAAGTCCATACTGACAAAGGCTAATAAGCATTCATCTAAAACGTTTCCTAGAAAAACTTTAAAAAGTCAATAATCTGGAGAGTTTTTGTAAGATGTTTCTTCCATCAACCAACGAAGAAACACATTGGTACTTTCCCATGATGAGTGAGTGCTTCAGGATCTCTTGAACTTACATGTGCAGCAGAGTACTGCAATGGAAGCATGCTGGGCTCATAACCGAGAGGTAGGCAGATTGAAACTATCCTCTGCTATATGCATTTTTTTTTTGTTAATTAAAGTAATCCAAAACTGGGATTGATATTTTGTCTCTTTTATTTTTACTTAAAGTACAATAACTTTTACCATTTTAATTTGTTTTAATAGTATATTGACAGTATTGTTTTCTTTCAAAAATCCACTTCATTTTCTTTACCCTATTATTAAAATGGTAATTGACAAAAACAAACTACATTGTCACCAGAAGAGCAATACAAAATGTACAAGTGATATATTAAAATCATCTTTCCAGCTTGAATTTCAATGTTGCATTGGGTCAACATTTTTGTGAGAAACATCTTCACCCTTAAATAAAGATTTTCTTAATTCCTTACCTGTGTGCTAATTAGATATCACCTTGTTTTCACATTAAACAGACTTCCACATGAGAAAGCAGCAAGGATGCAGTGGCGTTAATGTTTCCTGGTGTCAACTTGTATTATTTCAGTAGACATTGAAATGAGGATGCATCTTGCTGCCTTTCCAATGAAGCAAGTTTAATTTAGTAATAGGTGAAAAACCATCCTTACAAAGGTGTTAATCAGAGACTTGGCTTTGTGGACACTTTTCAGAGAACAAATTTGTTAGCATAAAAATAAAGCCAGAAAATGAAGAGCTGTTTAATCACTCGATTGGATTTTTCTGCCAGCATATTTTTTTTCTCTGCAACCCACTGCTAAATTGTGCTTCCTAGCTGTTTTTTATAAAATCACTGAATCAAATCTAACTCTGATTACATCAGAGAAGGCCATGTACCCTACACCATAAGAGGAGGTTTGAAATTTTGACTTGTCTCCTTAAATATCACCAAAATCTGATCACAAGGTTAATTACGTCCCTGGGTGGGATTGAACCACCAACATTTTGGTTAATAGCCAAACACACTAACCGATTGCGCCACAGAGACACTTTGCAAAAGTCCATACTGACAAAGGCTAATAAGCATTCATCTAAAACGTTTCCTAGAAAAACTTTAAAAAGTCAATAATCTGGAGAGTTTTTGTAAGATGTTTCTTCCATCAACCAACGAAGAAACACATTGGTACTTTCCCATGATGAGTGAGTGCTTCAGGATCTCTTGCACTTACATGTGCAGCAGAGTACTGCAATGGAAGCATGCTGGGCCCATAACCCAGAGGTAGGCAGATTGAAACTATCCTCTGCTATATGCATTTTTTTTGTTAATTAAAGTAATCCAAAACTGGGATTGATATTTTGTCTCTTTTATTTTTACTTAAAGTACAATAACTTTTACCATTTTAATTTGTTTTAATAGTATATTGACAGTATTGTTTTCTTTCAAAAATCCACTTCATTTTCTTTACCCTATTATTAAAATGGTAATTGACAAAAACAAACTACATTGTCACCAGAAGAGCAATACAAAATGTACAAGTGATATATTAAAATCATCTTTCCAGCTTGAATTTCAATGTTGCATTGGGTCAACATTTTTGTGAGAAACATCTTCACCCTTAAATAAAGATTTTCTTAATTCCTTACCTGTGTGCTAATTAGATATCACCTTGTTTTCACATTAAACAGACTTCCACATGAGAAAGCAGCAAGGATGCAGTGGCGTTAATGTTTCCTGGTGTCAACTTGTATTATTTCAGTAGACATTGAAATGAGGATGCATCTTGCTGCCTTTCCAATGAAGCAAGTTTAATTTAGTAATAGGTGAAAAACCATCCTTACAAAGGTGTTAATCAGAGACTTGGCTTTGTGGACACTTTTCAGAGAACAAATTTGTTAGCATAAAAATAAAGCCAGAAAATGAAGAGCTGTTTAATCACTCGATTGGATTTTTCTGCCAGCATATTTTTTTTCTCTGCAACCCACTGCTAAATTGTGCTTCCTAGCTGTTTTTTATAAAATCACTGAATCAAATCTAACTCTGATTACATCAGAGAAGGCCATGTACCCTACACCATAAGAGGAGGTTTGAAATTTTGACTTGTCTCCTTAAATATCACCAAAATCTGATCACAAGGTTAATTACGTCCCTGGGTGGGATTGAACCACCAACATTTTGGTTAATAGCCAAACACACTAACCGATTGCGCCACAGAGACACTTTGCAAAAGTCCATACTGACAAAGGCTAATAAGCATTCATCTAAAACGTTTCCTAGAAAAACTTTAAAAAGTCAATAATCTGGAGAGTTTTTGTAAGATGTTTCTTCCATCAACCAACGAAGAAACACATTGGTACTTTCCCATGATGAGTGAGTGCTTCAGGATCTCTTGCACTTACATGTGCAGCCAGTGGGGACGAATTGATAATCTGTGAGGAGGGGGATGTACACGGTGATATATCGGAGGGTGAAGATGAGGTGGACATCTTGCCTCTGTAGAGCCAGTTTGTGCAAGGAGAGATTAATTGCTTCTTTTTTGGGGGGGGTCCAAACCAACCCGTCATATCAGTCACAGTCGTGTGGCAGACCCTGTCACTGAAATGATGGGTTGGTTAAAGTGTGCATGTCCTGTTTTGTTTATACAACATAAGGGTGGGTGGGAGGGCCCAAGGACAATTCCATCTTGCACCTCTTTTTTCTTTTCTTTTTCTTTGCATCATGTGCTGATTGGGGAGGGTTTTTTGGAAGGGACATCCTGCGTGACACTGCAGTGCCACTCCTAGATGGGCCCGGTGTTTGTGTCGGCCACTAGGGTCGCTAATCTTACTCACACAGTCAGCTACCTCATTGCGCCTCTTTTTTTCTTTGCGTCATGTGCTGTTTGGGGAGGGTTTTTTGGAAGGGACATCCTGCGTGACACTGCAGTGCCACTCCTAGATGGGCCCGGTGTTTGTGTCGGCCACTAGGGTCGCTAATCTTACTCACACAGCTACCTCATTGCGCCTCTTTTTTTCTTTGCGTCATGTGCTGTTTGGGGAGGGTTTTTTGGAAGGGCCATCCTGCGTGACACTGCAGTGCCACTCCTAGATGGGCCCGGTGTTTGTGTCGGCCACTAGGGTCGCTAATCTTACTCACACAGCTACCTCATTGCGCCTCTTTTTTTCTTTGCGTCATGTGCTGTTTGGGGAGGGTTTTTTGGAAGGGACATCCTGCGTGACACTGCAGTGCCACTCCTAGATGGGCCCGGTGTTTGTGTCGGCCACTAGGGTCGCTTATCTTACTCACACAGCGACCTCGGTGCAAATTTTAGGACTAAAAATAATATTGTGAGGTGTGAGGTATTCAGAATAGACTGAAAATGAGTGTAAATTATGGTTTTTGAGGTTAATAATACTTTGGGATCAAAATGACCCCCAAATTCTATGATTTAAGCTGTTTTTTAGTGTTTTTTGAAAAAAACACCCGAATCCAAAACACACCCGAATCCGACAAAAAAAATTCGGTGAGGTTTTGCCAAAACGCGTTCGAACCCAAAACACGGCCGCGGAACCGAACCCAAAACCAAAACACAAAACCCGAAAAATTTCAGGCGCTCATCTCTACTATTTACCCTTGCATAGAAAGGTATAATCTAAGCTAGAGAATTCTATTTGGAGCTCACCTTGTACTTTGTGAAGAAATAATCAGCTTTGTGGCTGAGCAGATATATGGAGTGTGTGGCTGCACACTGCATAGATCTGCTGAGTTGCAATGCTAATAATTTTTTTTTTGCAAAGTACCAATAGCTTCATTGTGAAGGTGGAAAGAAGGGTGTTACGGCATGGAATGTACAAACTGCGAGACCCTGCTGGTAGCGCCTTTGTCTATTTAGTAGGAAGGGCACGTAACAGCCGGGGGGCAATGGAGGAAGCCCCTTTAGGGCTGGAGCCCGGCGGCAACTGACTCCGTTGACTGCCAGAGCAGTTCCGCCCCTGGACTAGAGGAATGGTCAAGAACATGGCAACATTTAATGCCAAAAAATGCAAAATCATACACGTCTCAAAAATGCAAAGGCTAACTATAATATTAAGGGCATTATAATGGCAAGAGGAAAGCTATCTAAGTATTACTATTTCAGGTGAGCAATGTAACAAAGCAATAGGAAAGGCAAGTCAGATGCTTGTTTGCATAGGTTAAAGAACCAGTAGCAGAAAAAAGTAATACAGGTTGAGTATCCCATATCCAAATATTCCGAAATATGGAATATTCCGAAATACGGACTTTTTTGAGTGAGACTGAGATAGTGAAACCTTTGTGTTTTGATGGCTCAGTGTACACAAACTTTGTTTAATACTCAAAGTTATTAAAAATATTGTATTAAATGAACTTCAGACTGTGTGTATAAGGTGTATATGAAACATAAATGAATTCTGTGAATGTACACACACTTTGTTTAATGCACAAAGTTATAAAAAATATTGGCTAAAATGACCTTCAGGCTGTGTGTATAAGGTGTATATGAAACATAAATGCCTTCTGTGCTTAGATTTAGGTCCCATCACCATAATATCTCGTTATGGTATGCAATTATTCCAAAATACAGAAAAATCCGATATCCAAAATTCCTCTGGTCCCAAGCATTTTGGATAAGGGATACTCAACCTGTAATGCCACTGTATAGGTCCTTGGTACAGCCACATTTAGAATCCTGTGTTCAGTTCCAGAAGCCATATCTCCAGAAGGCTGTAAATACATTAGGGCAACTAAAATTGTGCATGGCCTACATCACAAAACTTACCTGGAAATACTAAAAAATGTTGATGTGTATAGTTTGGAGAAGGGAAGAGGGAACATACAGTAATAGAAACATTTAAATATATAGGGAGGAATGTAATAGGGTGTGAGAATCAGAAAGTGAGAGATTTTGTGTTTTTTCCTGTTGTTTTTTTTTTTGTTTGTTTGATTGTTTGTTTTTAAAGTGGCAATCCTTTACATGGCAAAACCAGGTTGATATTTGCCATGTAAAGGATTGCCACCGTGGGCATGTGTAGAAGGGGCACTGCTACTGTTGGCATTATGTGTGTAAACTGCACTGATATGGTGGTTATGTGTATAAAGGGCACTGCGACTGTGGGTATTATTATTATTATTATTATTACATGCGGTGTAATGACAATAAGATAGTGCTACTGTGTGGCGTATTTTGATTTGGGGTGCTATTGTGTGGCCATGCCCCTTCCTTGTGATACCACACCTTCTTTTTTTAAGGAGCGCACTGTCCCTTTATTAAGTATTGGAGAGAGGGCCCAAATTAATAGTTTGCAGGGAGGCGCCAAATACCCTAGCACTGGCCCTTTGGTAGGGGACAGGATTTGCTTCTGCTTGTGCACATATGTTATGATTGCCAGCCAACAGCACTGGTTTTGCCTATAACACTAACTATAAATATTTTGAATTGGTCCTGGACCACCAATCCAAGGCACCCCTGCAAGTGTCCTGAGGCACCCCAGGGTGCAGTTTGAGAACCACTGGTCTAGTGAGTACCCAGGATAATTATTGTAGCTGGTCTGCGGGTAACAGCTCTCAGATCCACTTCTAGAAAAAATGCAGCAATGTAATTTGAGTGATAAACTGCAGAGATGAACCCTTTCTGTGACTGCTGCACAGGGATCACACAAACTCTATTCATAGGGCTGACTTCACTTAGGGGAGATGTTCTCACCCCGCAAAGAAGTGCGAGTATATACCGCACTTACGGTACCATTGGATTTACAGATATTTTCTTGCAATACACTATGGGGGTCATTCTGAGTTGATTGCTCGCTAGCAGTTTTTAGCAGCCATGCAAACGCATTGTCGCTGCCCACTGGAGAGTGTATATTCACTTTGGAGAAGTGCGAATACTTGAGTAGCAGAGCGCCTGCAAAATCGTTTCAAAATAAGACCAGCACTGTAGTTACACTTCGTGTGCGTTGATTCTAACAACCGAGGGACGGCTTTTGATGTCACACACCCATCCAGCGAATGCCCAGCCACGTCTGCATTTCTTCTGCCACGCCTGCATTTTTCCAAGCACTCCCTGAAAACGGTCAGTTGACACCCAGAAACGCCCTCTTTCTGTCAATCTCCTTGTGGCCTGTTCTGTGATTGGAATAATCGCTAGAACTAGTGCAAAACCACAATGGACTTTGTACCCGTACGATGCGCATGCACATTACGGAGCATGCGCATGCACAGATTAGCCATTTTTTTTCAACTGATTGCTACGCAGCGAACAACGGCAGCAAGCGATCAACTCGGAATGACCCCCTATATACATAGAAACATGGATTTTTACTGCAGGAATTATGGTTAGTTTAGGGGTATCGGTTAGGGTCAACAGAGGTGTAGCTAGGGGTCCAAGCGCCCCTGGCAAAGTAAGGGACTGGCGCCCCCCCTTTCGATAAAGCATTGCAGTCCATTGGCGGTTACCATGTTGGAGCCACAGCAACTGACCCCCTCCCCCACACGCTGCCCTACATCATCGGCTGGGATTCACTGTTGGTGTGAAGCCACTGGGAACATTCTGGTAGCATTAGCAGCAGTCTGTGTCATAGATAGGGAAGGCAGAAGGTTAACTAGCTAATAGCAGTCTGTTGGCAGCAGAGGCTGGGCGGGGGGCTGAGAATGAGCCAACGCTGATCAGTGTCCAGTCTGCTCAGACAAAAATATTTTGTGATCAGGGCTGGTTCTAGACCAAAGGAGCCAATGGCAAAAATTTCCTTTGGCACCCCCCCCCCCCCCACACACACACACACATACACACACACACACACACACACACACACACACACACACACACACCAAAAAAGAACATATCCCAGTTTAACATAACGCTATGTGGTGCAAGGTGTGGAGCTGGTCACTTGTATCAGACCTTTGACATTTGCCTTTTCACCCATATTGCATACTTTTTCTTGCAGGTTGTGTCTTAATTCAAGAAGTGTTCTAAGTAGAGATGAGCGGGTTCGGTTTCTTTGAATCCGAACCCGCACGAACTTCACTTTTTTTTCACGGGTCCGAGCGACTCGGATCTTCCCGCCTTGCTCGGTTAACCCGAGCGCGCCCGAACGTCATCATGACGCTGTCGGATTCTCGCGAGACTCGGATTCTATATAAGGAGCCGCGCGTCGCCGCCATTTTCACACGTGCATTGAGATTGATAGGGAGAGGACGTGGCTGGCGTCCTCTCCATTAGAATAGATTAGAAGAGAGAGAGAGAGAGAGAGATTGTGCAGACAGAGTTTACCACAGTGACCAGTGCAGTTGTTGTTAAGTTAACTTTTATTTAATATATCCGTTCTCTGCTATATCCGTTCTCTGCCTGAAAAAAACGATACACAGCAGTCACACAGTGTGACTCAGTCTGTGTGCACTCAGCTCAGCCCAGTGTGCTGCACATCAATGTATAAAAGCTTATAATAATTGTGGGGGAGACTGGGGAGCACTGCAGGTTGTTATAGCAGGAGCCAGGAGTACATAATATTATATTAATTTAAAATTAAACAGTGCACACTTTTGCTGCAGGAGTGCCACTGCCAGTGTGACTAGTGGTGACCAGTGCCTGACCACCAGTATAGTAGTATATTGTTGTATACTATCTCTTTATCAACCAGTCTATATTAGCAGCAGACACAGTACAGTGCGGTAGTTCACGGCTGTGGCTACCTCTGTGTCGGCAGTCGGCACTCGGCAGGCAGTCCGTCCATCCATAATTGTATAATTATATACCACCTAACCGTGGTATTTTTTTTTCTTTCTTTATACCGTCGTCATAGTCATACTAGTTGTTACGAGTATACTACTATCTCTTTATCAACCAGTGTACAGTGCGGTAGTTCACGGCTGTGGCTACCTCTGTGTCGGCAGTCGGCAGGCAGTCCGTCCATCCATAATTGTATTATTATAATATATACCACCTAACCGTGGTTTTTTTTTCATTCTTTATACCGTCATAGTGTCATACTAGTTGTTACGAGTATACTACTATCTCTTTATCAACCAGTGTACAGTGCGGTAGTTCACGGCTGTGGCTACCTCTGTGTCGGCAGTCGGCAGGCAGTCCGTCCATCCATAATTGTATTATAATATATACCACCTAACCGTGGTTTTTTTTTCATTCTTTATACCGTCATAGTGTCATACTAGTTGTTACGAGTATACTACTATCTCTTTATCAACCAGTGTACAGTGCGGTAGTTCACGGCTGTGGCTACCTCTGTGTCGGCAGTCGGCAGGCAGTCCGTCCATCCATAATTGTATTATAATATATACCACCTAACCGTGGTTTTTTTTTCATTCTTTATACCGTCATAGTCAGTCATACTAGTTGTTACGAGTATACTACTATCTCTTTATCAACCAGTGTACAGTGCGGTAGTTCACGGCTGTGGCTACCTCTGTGTCGGCACTCGGCAGGCAGTCCGTCCATCCATAATTGTATTATAATATATACCACCTAACCGTGGTTTTTTTTTCATTCTTTATACCGTCATAGTGTCATACTAGTTGTTACGAGTATACTACTATCTCTTTATCAACCAGTGTACAGTGCGGTAGTTCACGGCTGTGGCTACCTCT
The DNA here is from genome assembly GCF_028390025.1 of Pseudophryne corroboree. Classification (NCBI taxonomy): domain Eukaryota; kingdom Metazoa; phylum Chordata; class Amphibia; order Anura; family Myobatrachidae; genus Pseudophryne; species Pseudophryne corroboree. The sequence continues at coordinate 3,509 of NW_026967695.1, read as the reverse complement.
GTGTCGGCAGTCGGCAGGCAGTCCGTCCATCCATAATTGTATTATAATATATACCACCTAACCGTGGTTTTTTTTTCATTCTTTATACCGTCATAGTGTCATACTAGTTGTTACGAGTATACTACTATCTCTTTATCAACCAGTGTACAGTGCGGTAGTTCACGGCTGTGGCTACCTCTGTGTCGGCAGTCGGCAGGCAGTCCGTCCATCCATAATTGTATTATAATATATACCACCTAACCGTGGTTTTTTTTTCATTCTTTATACCGTCATAGTCAGTCATACTAGTTGTTACGAGTATACTACTATCTCTTTATCAACCAGTGTACAGTGCGGTAGTTCACGGCTGTGGCTACCTCTGTGTCGGAACTCGGCAGGCAGTCCGTCCATCCATAATTGTATTACAATATAAACCACCTAACCGTGGTTTTTTTTTCATTCTTTATACCGTCATAGTCAGTCATACTAGTTGTTACGAGTATACTACTATCTCTTTATCAACCAGTGTACAGTGCGGTAGTTCACGGCTGTGGCTACCTCTGTGTCGGAACTCGGCAGGCAGTCAATCCATCCATAATTGTATTACAATATATACCACCTAACCGTGGTTTTTTTTTCATTCTTTATACCGTCATAGTCAGTCATACTAGTTGTTACGAGTATACTACTATCTCTTTATCAACCAGTGTACAGTGCGGTAGTTCACGGCTGTGGCTACCTCTGTGTCGGAACTCGGCAGGCAGTCCGTCCATCCATAATTGTATTATTATAATATATACCACCTAACCGTGGTTTTTTTTTCATTCTTTATACCGTCATAGTGTCATACTAGTTGTTACGAGTATACTACTATCTCTTTATCAACCAGTGTACAGTGCGGTAGTTCACGGCTGTGGCTACCTCTGTGTCGGCAGTCGGCAGGCAGTCCGTCCATCCATAATTGTATTATAATATATACCACCTAACCGTGGTTTTTTTTTCATTCTTTATACCGTCATAGTCAGTCATACTAGTTGTTACGAGTATACTACTATCTCTTTATCAACCAGTGTACAGTGCGGTAGTTCACGGCTGTGGCTACCTCTGTGTCGGCACACGGCAGGCAGTCCGTCCATCCATAATTGTATTACAATATATACCACCTAACCGTGGTTTTTTTATACCACCTAACCGTGGCAGTCCGTCCATAATTGTATACTAGTATCCAATCCATCCATCTCCATTGTTTACCTGAGGTGCCTTTTAGTTCTGCCTATAAAATATGGAGAACAAAAAAGTTGAGGTTCCAAAATTAGGGAAAGATCAAGATCCACTTCCACCTCGTGCTGAAGCTGCTGCCACTAGTCATGGCCGAGACGATGAAATGCCAGCAACGTCGTCTGCCAAGGCCGATGCCCAATGTCATAGTACAGAGCATGTCAAATCCAAAACACCAAATATCAGAAAAAAAAGGACTCCAAAACCTAAAATAAAATTGTCGGAGGAGAAGCGTAAACTTGCCAATATGCCATTTACCACACGGAGTGGCAAGGAACGGCTGAGGCCCTGGCCTATGTTCATGGCTAGTGGTTCAGCTTCACATGAGGATGGAAGCACTCAGCCTCTCGCTAGAAAACTGAAAAGACTCAAGCTGGCAAAAGCACCGCAAAGAACTGTGCGTTCTTTGAAATCCCAAATCCACAAGGAGAGTCCAATTGTGTCGTTTGCGATGCCTGACCTTCCCAACACTGGACGTGAAGAGCATGCGCCTTCCACTATTTGCATGCCCCCAGAGTACTGCAATGGAAGCATGCTGGGCCCATAACCCAGAGGTAGGCAGATTGAAACTATCCTCTGCTATATGCATTTTTTTTGTTAATTAAAGTAATCCAAAACTGGGATTGATATTTTGTCTCTTTTATTTTTACTTAAAGTACAATAACTTTTACCATTTTAATTTGTTTTAATAGTATATTGACAGTATTGTTTTCTTTCAAAAATCAACTTCATTTTCTTTACCCTATTATTAAAATGGTAATTGACAAAAACAAACTACATTGTCACCAGAAGAGCAATACAAAATGTACAAGTGATATATTAAAATCATCTTTCCAGCTTGAATTTCAATGATGCATTGGGTCAACAATTTTGTGAGAAACATCTTCACCCTTAAATAAAGATTTTCTTAATTCCTTACCTGTGTGCTAATTAGATATCACCTTGTTTTCACATTAAACAGACTTCCACATGAGAAAGCAGCAAGGATGCAGTGGCGTTAATGTTTCCTGGTGTCAACCTGTATTATTTCAGTAGACATTGAAATGAGGATACATCTTGCTGCCTTTCCAATGAAGCAAGTTTAATTTAGTAATAGGTGAAAAACCATCCCTACAAAGGTGTTAATCAGAGACTTGGCTTTGTGGACACTTTTCAGAGAACAAATTTGTTAGCATAAAAATAAAGCCAGAAAATGAAGAGCTGTTTAATCACGCAATTTGATTTTTTTGCCAGCATATTTCTTTTTCTCTGCAACCCACTGCTAAATTGTGCTTCCTAGATGTTTTTTATAAAATCACTGAATCAAATCTAACTCTGATTACATCAGAGAAGGCCAGGTACCCTACACCATAACAGGGGGTTTGAAATTTTGACTTGTCTACTTAATCAGAGTTAGATTTGATTCAGTGATTTTATAAAAACAGCTAGGAAGCACAATTTAGCAGTGGGTTGCAGAGAAAAAGAAATATGCTGGCAAAAAAATCAAATTGCGTGATTAAACAGCTCTTCATTTTCTGGCTTTCCTCCCACGGACAACAGGTGTCTCCCCGGGTGCCTGACTTAAACAAACCACCTCACCATCAGAATCCTTCTGGTCAATTTCCTCCCCAGCGCCAGCAACACCCATATCCTCCTCATCCTGGTGTACTTCAACACTGACATCTTCAATCTGACTATCAGGAACTGGACTGCGGGTGCTCCTTCCAGCACTTGCAGGGGGCATGCAAATAGTGGAAGGCGCATGCTCTTCACGTCCAGTGTTGGGAAGGTCAGGCATCGCAAACGACACAATTGGACTCTCCTTGTGGATTTGGGATTTCAAAGAACGCACAGTTCTTTGCGGTGCTTTTGCCAGCTTGAGTCTTTTCAGTTTTCTAGCGAGAGGCTGAGTGCTTCCATCCTCATGTGAAGCTGAACCACTAGCCATGAACATAGGCCAGGGCCTCAGCCGTTCCTTGCCACTCCGTGTGGTAAATGGCATATTGGCAAGTTTACGCTTCTCCTCCGACAATTTTATTTTAGGTTTTGGAGTCCTTTTTTTTCTGATATTTGGTGTTTTGGATTTGACATGCTCTGTACTATGACATTGGGCATCGGCCTTGGCAGACGACGTTGCTGGCATTTCATCGTCTCGGCCATGACTAGTGGCAGCAGCTTCAGCACGAGGTGGAAGTGGATCTTGATCTTTCCCTAATTTTGGAACCTCAACTTTTTTGTTCTCCATATTTTATAGGCAGAACTAAAAGGCACCT